>NW_019720637.1:0-55013 GCF_002891405.2 Cryptotermes secundus
AGTGAAATTGGGATGGATCAAATTGAAGAGTAGCAAAATCTAAATTTGAGATTTGGGAATTACTGGAACCAAGTATACGTATATAATTCCAATTAGTGGTGTAAGATGTGTAGTCGAGAAAACTCGATATTGTACAGTTCGATACAGACATGTATTTGTAATTGACGTGCTCCATATCTCCATATCCTATGGGGTCAACCTGTACTTGGTTTTACGGAACGTAAACAAATTCAAGTTCAAACACAACATGGTTGGATAATTAAAAAGTTATTTGGTTATTTTAACAAGAATAATCTCAGGTCTCGACTGCTCATTCAAGGCCTACCATCTTTCAAACGAAATCTGTGACCTCTGCGATTCACACCCAAATAACTGTGCGTAGTTTGATACTTTCTTTTTGTCGACTTTGGTATATAATGCCGGCCACTTTTTATTTTTAATTTCGTCGTCAAGGGTTTCAGCCCTTGTGTTACTGACACCCTGTCATCGTCACCATTGTTGTTGTCTTTCGATCATTGGCGATCATTGGTATGGTTGATATGTGAGAAGCGGTCAGGCGTCGTTAGGTATTGTTCGGTTGGTTAGGTAGTCGGTTGAAGTAGGTAGGTCGTTGAATCAGTTGAATGTTTGATTGGTTTGAGATCATTCCTTTCGCTTGATTTATCCACACTAAGAACATTAGAGGGCAGTTTTTATTATATTGTATGTTATATCTAAAAATCAGCAGACAACAGGACCATAAAACTGATGAATAGCAGTATGTAACAGCGACAGATATCTTAACATTCAAGTGGCAGTTACAGTGTTTGTTCTCATGAGGCAAATTTAATAAAAAGAAAGCTGTATGTAGAGATTTTGAAGAAGTGTTTGCGTTATATCTGAGACATTTGTAATTTTGTAAGATTTGCATGCAGTTTCATGTGTGCTTACATTTCAGGCAGCATGAACGATGGATGGAACTCTGATGGTGAAAGCCGGACAGAATACACTCCAATATATTCCAAAACTTTTGCTCGTGGAGGTAACGGGAGAAGTGGGGCTACAGGACGTGATTATAGAAACTGGCATGGTGGAAGGAATAGCCATACAAATAATTATAAATCTGAAGTAAGGGAAAGTGGGCAAGGCATTCAAGGTGGAAGGTTTGAGCACAACAGAGGGCAAAATCGAGATGGTAGGAATTGTCAAGAATATTCCTCTGGTGGTCGTAATGATCGAGAATATAACTCTGGTGGACGTAATGACTGTGGAATGGGATGTGATAGAACTGAAGTTTTAATAAAGGCGTGCGATGTTGGGAAGATAATTGGAAAAGGTGGAACCAAAATTCGAGAGCTGCAAAATGAAAGTGGTGCACACATTCAGGTATGTGATCATTAAAGCTTTTGAATGTGGCAATCGTGACATTTTACTATATAAACTAGAATTTTATAAAATAGTTTGTAAGGCCAATGCATTGATAAAATCCTATCTCAAAGAGAGGTACCAAAGGGATGTAATCAGTAATTGGCATATTCATTCCACATGGGACAAAGTTAATAATGGTGTTCTCCAGGGATAGATACTGGGACCTTTATTATTTCTTTTATACAGGGTGTCCCAGCAGTTTGGTGCCATACTTCAGGAGCATACTAAGGGTTCCCTATAGAATAACTTTGAAATAGGAACCCATGTCTGCAAATGTAAAATAGCAGCACTCGGGTGGCATTTAAAATCATTTCGTTTAAACTTGGCGCCTCAACGTTGAACTGCATTGCATAGAGGAACAGCCATCCACCAGCACTCGTGCCATAGCCTAGATTGTGGGGACATCAAAATCAAGTGTTTGGATGATCCTGCATGACCAACAACTTTATCAGTATCATCCAACGTGAGTACACGACATAGGTCCAGCTGACTTCATACCACGAGTTCAATTTTGTCAGTGGATACTGAACCAGTGTTTCCATCAGCCCAACTTCCTGAATCACGCATTATTCACAGACGAAGCGCAGTTTACAAGGGATGGCTGGTTCAACTGTCGAAACAGCCATGTTTGGGCTGACGAAAATCCCAATGTTACTGTAGTCGGTTACCACCAAGCACAATTTTCTGTCAATGTCTGGGCGGACATCGTTGGCGGTCACCTGATTGGGCCTTTCATCCTACCATCGCAACTCAGTGGCCCCATTGACAAGGTGTTCCTGGAATGTATCCTTCCAACTTTGCTGATTGTGTGGAGGCAAATGTGGATACAGCATGATGGAGCACTGGCACACTTCAGCATTGTATCATGAGACTACCTGGATGCTGCTTTTCATGGTCATTGAATAGGAAGAGGAGGCCCAGTGCCTTGGCCACCCCGATCCCCAGACTTGACATTTCTGGACTATTTCGTCTGGGGCCATGTGAAACGCCTGATCTATGACACGCCTGTGGATAATGAATTTGAGCTGTCGGCCAGAATACTTGTTGCATGTGACCTGATCCGTGAGACACCTGGAATATTTGAAAGGGTGCGCCAAAGTTTCTTTTGTAGATGTAATGCATGCATTGAAAATGGACAACACCCATTCCAACATATACTCTAGCAGGTGAATCTTAAGAGCTTGGAGGGGGTAATATGTCTGTGCATGCTCTTCGACATTGAGGCGCCAAGTATAAACAAAATGATATTAAATGCCGCCCTAACGCTGCTATTTTACGTTTGCAGACATGGATTCCTATTTCAAAGTTGTTCTATAGGGAACCCTGAGTACACTCCTGAAGTATGGCCCTGCATGCATTGAAAATGGACAACACCCATTCCAACATATACTCTAGCAGGTGAATCTTAAGAGCTTGGAGGGGGTAATATGTCTGTGCATGCTCTTCGACATTGAGGCGCCAAGTATAAACAAAATGATATTAAATGCCGCCCTAACGCTGCTATTTTACGTTTGCAGACATGGATTCCTATTTCAAAGTTGTTCTATAGGGAACCCTGAGTACACTCCTGAAGTATGGCCCCAAACACCTGGGACACTCTGTACGAGTATATAAATGACTTGCCAAACATTGTAATTAGTCATTCCAAACCTATTCTTTTGCAGATGACACTATAATTATCACGAATTCTAGCCCTTTTTATTATGAAAACAATGTTATTCAAACATTTAAAAACATAAATGATTGGTTTAAAGCTAATTTATGGACACTAAATTTTTATAGGACATATTTTATACAATTTTGGACCAAGAGTAGGTATCCATTGGATATGCATATTGACAATGGTAACAGTCAGATTGCTGAATCTTCTAATACCAAATTTCTTGGATTAGTTATCAACAATATGTTGACATGGAAAGGACATATCGCCTGTCTTATGTCTAAATTAGGTTTCGGCTGTTATGCAATCAGGGCCATTAACCTTATATGTCACAGGAAACCATAAGAATGATTTATTTCTCATATTTTCATTGTTATGATGTATGGTATAATTTTCTGGGGCAATTCTCCCCATAGTATTCATATTTTTAGGCTACAGAAAAGGGTAATTAGAATTATTACTAACTCCAGAAGTAGAGACTCTTGCAGGTAATTGTTTAAGAAACTGAAAATTTTGTCCTTCCAATCACATTACATATTTTCTCTCCTACTATTTATGGTTAAAAACAGAGAACAATTTAAATCTAACTGTGAGATTCATAGCATTAATACAAGACACAATAACAGTTCCCTTATCCAATATGTAATTTAACAGTATTTCAAAAAGTAACATAGTATTTTGGAATCAAAGTTTTTAATAATCTTCCTTCTAGCATAAAGAACTTAGCTCATAATGAGAAACAATTTGCTTTAAAAAGATTTCTACTCTTAAATTAATTTTACTCATTGGAAGAATATTTTAACTTCAATATTAATTCATGATCTTTTTCTGTTTTATGCTCAATGTCAAGTAGAATATATTTATGTTTCATTATTGTAGTCTTGTTGTGGTAGATTATTATAGACCTTTGTTCCTAAACAGTAAACTCCCTTTTGGTATTTACTCAAATTTACAAGAGGGTGATGGAGATTTTTTGCTGTCTGGTACTTATTCTATGAATCTCTGAATTTACTATGAGTTTGTTTCTGTTTTTATCACAAAGAGCATAAGAGATAGGATGTGCTGAGATACCAGAGGTAAGATTCCTAATTCTATAAATAAGTTCCTGCACGATAAGGTATTGTAATTCCCCCCATGAAATATGGTGCTATGCATGATATAACTCAGTGGTAGACACACATTGCATTTGTATCAGTTATATATATTTCTAGTAATATTAAACTTGCAGTTTTCTTGTCCAGTAAATTGTTGAAATTTTCTTAGTTACAAAGTAAAAATTGCTTATTGCATAGTAAGTTGCATTTTCCATATACAGTAGAATGATGTTTCAGGTTGGTAAACCATGTGATGAAGATTTTGGCCAGACGACTTCAGTTATTCTCTTTGGATCTGTAGATTCAGTAGCTAAGGCAAAACATTTGATTGAAGATTTTTTGAATAACTTCAGCACAAAAAGTGATGGAAGCGGTTGCAGTGGTACTGGAGGAACTGAGACTGCAGTTGTTGAGCCTGAACCACAGAAGCCACAGATAGACTGGGCTAAGGCTAGCAGAATCTTCATAAGTAGAAAATAATGTCATTAGATGAGGAAAGGAAAATGTTGTGGTTTGAGTTGATGTAAATAATTAGTTAAAAGTTTGTTGAATATAATGCTGAAAGCTTATAAGATATACAAATATTTAAATGAAACCATTATTTTTTGCACCTTTTTATTTTGTTTTCATGCTGCCATGATTCCTTATTTTTTTTGGACCCATAATAATCAGATGTTTTTCTCAAAATTACCCATGAATTTTTGCAGTCCTCAAAATACACCCTGTGTACTTAATGACAAATATGTGGTAAAGTAAATAAAGAGGATGAAAGCTAATTACTGTGTAATGCACTTGACAAAACTGTCTGTTTTTTAAGATTGTTCGAATTGTGTGTGTATATATATATATATGGAAGTAATTATCTCTTTAGAACTGTTGTGTAGTGCTGGATTTGTATGTTAATTTTAGTTTTCAGAGTTTTGAAATGAAGGATATGTAGTTATTACACTGCTTTTTATCAGTGGTATAATTGATTCTCATAATGTTACAGGAGGAAGCCCAGAAAGAACGGTGGAGTAAGTGTCCTCCATTACGTAAAGACTTTTATATTGAGGATCCGGAAGTTGCGAATATGTTACCAGAAGAAGTCCAGAGATTCCGGTAAATTGATTTACAGTGTGGAGAGTTGCTCTTTGTTACAGAAACTAAAACTGGCAGGAATTTTCTGTTTTTACAAAAGGTCCCTTTCATAACCCTGGCAGGAGGTATAGTTCTAAAGAAAGTGTCTGTGAAAATGTGATAACCTTTTGATAAATAGTTCTGTATCACACTACTGTTTGGCATTTTCCATTTACAGAAGAAAACTGAAATAAATAAAGCTGAGACAAAAAATAAATGGTTTGGCTTATACAGTTATTATGAAACTTCAGGGTTCCATACAATATTGGGATATTCTTGAGTGTCTGAGTGACTGGCTGTTTTTCAAGAAGGGCTGAGCTCCATGGAGTTATTTAGCAAGACTGCACTACATAATATGAAGCAGAGTGTGCAGTACATCCAAGATTACTTTAAATAAAATTCAAATAAAAATTTAGTATGGAACAAGGGCAAGATATATTGATATAAGTTGGTGAGGACAAGATCCACGCTTCACATTGTAGCGATTTCTGTTCCATTCTGTTGGATAGGACAGGAAATACAAGCACATAAAAACTGGCCTACTAGTAGGCCTGTGGCACAGAGTGCAGGCCAATGGTGACCTATAAATAGACTGCAAGGCACTAGTAGAATTAAACAGATACTGATATGTTTCACATATCCAAAGAGTTAACAATGTTTCAGGACTACTGTAGATAGAACATTTTATAAATTTATACCATCTGCAGTGATGTTACAGAGCAGCATTTCTCAAATTATGGTAGTGGGACCCCTAAGGATACCAGAGCAACTTGGTATCTAAGTCCCCATTTCCAGCATTCCCATTGGTTGCTGTTGTTTGTGTTTTGAATTAACTCCAAATATTGTACATGTGACAGATATAAGGGTAATCATCATTCATTTATGTTATGTTTCTTTTTTCCTCTCTTTCTTGTCATGGGAGTCCAGACAGATTTTAAACTGTTACAGCAGGCATCAAACAAAGGATTTGAAAACAGCTGTTATAAAATGTTTTCATCACTGCACTTGTGTATATATAGACTGAAGATGCAATTTTTAAATTGCTGCATGTTCCCCCTCCCCGTTCTCTATATAGGACTGGAATAGAACTACTTCATCTAAAGTCCATGCTGATGGAACATATAATTAGTAGGTTACTGGTGTATTAGAACATTTTCAGTTATTTTTATGATGTTCTTTGTTTGTTGGTACAGGAAGGCAAATAATAATATTGTTGTGAGCTATGTGTTTGATGAAGTTGAAAGTGGAATACCTAATCCTGTGCAGACATTTGAGCAATGCTTTGCACATTACGCAGAAATTTTAGAGGAAATTTATAAGCAGAACTTTGATGTTCCATCACCCATACAATGTCAGGCTTGGCCAGTTTTATTAAAAGGTCATGACCTTATTGGGATTGCACAAACTGGCACAGGTAAGATGCTTATTAAGGTACTTTATTACTGTCTTATGAATTGTGTTAGGTTATATGTCATTTGCTTTGTATAATGGATACCCACACTGGTATTTGAAGTTTCTTTGCAGTTTTTTCATGCACTAGTGATATACAAAATGAAAAAAGTCACAACCCTATTGTGATCTTCATTTCTCACATAGAAGTGCCAAGTATTTATACAAGGCAACACATGCAACACTAATGAATACCTATGCACAGTGTGTTGGGCATATGACCTTGAACCACCCACAAACTTGTCAGTCATATGTAATTGCTGTAACAACAAAGAATTCTTAATTTCTGAGTGTAATGCTGTGTTGAACATTGCTTTAAGCCTTGATCTTAAGCAGATTGCCAGAATGCAGAGAGGCAGATATTTCCATATTGTCTGGTTTGGTGTGAATTAGCCATATGCAGTCTCATTGAATTTTATTCATGGAAGGGATTGTCAGTGAAAGTGACTAATGTGGAGTTAATTTTTGCTGATCAGAGGAAGAGGTGTCTTCAAGTATCTTACAATTCTGTATAGTATAACATTTAAAATTGTGTTGGTTACTCAACTCAACTCAGTTGTTGAATTGCATCTAATTCTTCAGTAGGGATCCTTATTGTGCACTTGAGTGTTTTTAAATGCATAAATTGAGTCTTTCAGTTAAAATTTTACATACTCAGAAAGTAAAATTTAAAAAATTAGAGACTAAAGATTAAAACGTAAAAATTAAAATTGTACTAAAATGTAAATGAAGTATTTTGCGATAAACCTCTTTAAACTTTTTGACTGCTACGTGTTGATATGATTTTCTGGTGGTAGAAGCCACTATAGTGTGGAGCGCCTGTGTATCGGGATCTTCTCACTTATTGCTAATTTACAGATTTTGTCTGCGTTAAATTTGTCAGTTAACCTCAAAGCTTCACATCATTTCCATGTTAATTCTTGATTTACAAACAGTAGTGAATGCAGAATATGTAGATGTGCTATGATCAACCTGCATGCCAAATTTCGCATGCCTAGCTTCTGTGGGTCCTTAGTTGTCACCACTAAACCAAACGCTGAAGAATATTTTTGCATGGCTACTATGTTATTTTGCATTCTACAAAATAATTACCTTAATAAACATTGAATATTTTAGTGACCTATTACTGTATGTCAAGGCCCCATGTTATCACTGGTATTGCTCCCAGCTCACAAGTTCACGTGTCCACCATGCTATTTTTACTGATTGTAAAAAATTAAAGTGTACAAGGTTTGGGTGAAGTCTGGCATGACTTCATACCAAATTTAGCTGAAGTTAGTCGGTTCAAAAATTGGCTGTGGATGACAAGCACAGACAGCATGTTGATCTCACAGAGTAAGAACAAAATTGCTACAGATAATATATATTGAATTCTTTGGCAACACCGCTGTTCTAGTGGATGGGATTGCTATCCACTTGTTTTGGCTAACAAATCTAAACAGTGGATATTCTTCAGCTTCTGTTTCGCGCTGGTTAACACTCCATAACCACACCCTCATCTGCACCACACTGTGTGTCTCTTTCTCTGAACTGAACTCATTCAAGTCATATAGCCTTGGAGTGGACCCACAGAGAATGGCACTTGCAACACCTCTTCTGTTGTTGCATAATGTCACCACGTATGTGCTTACCCTTTCGCTCCATAGCAATGGCTATACGCGTCACATATGTCAATTCCTCTATTGTTCCATTTAGGCATTACCTAGCAACAGCTGTTTCTCTGACTCCACAGTTCTTGCTTTGAACAGATATGCCACAGTATTAAACATGATTCACTGTTTTATGTTTCCTGCAGAATTACCATGCAACCCTGATATAATTCAAATTGGTGAAATTCTTAGAAATGCTCATTATAATGAGTACCCTAAATATCCAAAAATGTTTGAAATATGTAATTTTTAAGGCTTGCGTCTAATAATGTACTCGTAGTTTATGTACTCCCTTCGGCAAGGGAGGCTAGGAAGCTGGGGGATTCTCCTTATTCACTGCCTTGTCAGCTTGGAGTTCGCCATGCGCCTTGGGGTATTTGGACCTTGTGGAGGACCATGGGGATAGGGAGGCGTCCGTAGGACAGGGTACACTGACGTGACAGCACTTTCCAACTCCTTTCTATTCTTCCCACTGTCGTTATATACATATATATACATTACACTCTCACTCTGGTTGGTAACCATAAATTACACATGTAAGTAAATGAATAAACACTGGGATCCAACATCCTTAACCTTTCTCACCCGACTGCGGGTTCCTGTACCTGGCACTCACAGGTTATTTCTCCTACATCCTACTCCTGCCCCACATTCTTGGTTCTAGCCTTGGGTGTTCGTACTTTAATAAGTTCCATGGCTATAATTGGTAGGTCCACTTACTTGAGTTCAGGATGCAGAAGATTGTTCCCAGCCAACACACTTTCAACGCTATTTTGGCGATAGCCTCTGGCAGCACTCTACTCAAATTATTGATCAAAAGATTTTTTCTATAGTTTCTCATAGCCATTTTATAGTCTTTTCCCTGCTAACTCATCAGCTTCCAGGGGTTCGCTCCTCCTTGCCTCATGTAATTGCCTCTCAGGGTGGCGATCTTCTATTGTCTGGTTGCTGGAAGGGGGTTGCGTCTCCCAGTTTACCCACCTTCCTCGATTCAGCAACTTACTAGCTAACTCTCCTCTCTGAATGGCTCTTTCCACGTTGGTCAGCAGTGTGGCGCAATCCGGCAAATTCCTACGTTCATTGAACCTTTCTTACCCAGGTTTTTAAAACTTCCCTAGTTCAATTCCCTAAACCTGTTAACCCTACAGAAAACATAGTAACTTTAAAAATACAATTTCTTGCCGTAACCCTGCAGCATAACAGTTTAGCACAGGGACATCTTTATCACTGGTATCAACTTCATACAAAATTTAATTCAATATTCTTGTCTCAAGGTTAAGTCCATACATAGATGAAATTAATGGTGATCATTAGTGTGGGTTTATTCCTAACAGATCAACTTTCACTTTATTTTAAATTCCAGAGATCCTTTCATAGGATATAGAACATGTCAAAATACATAAAAACAATGAACCCATCAACATGCAATACAGTCACAATACAAAATTTGTACATAAAATATGATCAAATTTATGCAGATATATGATTATCGTTGTCACCACCATAAATCAATACAAAACACCATATTCATAATATAGAAGTTTGATGCAATTATTTCGATCACATAACTACAAATACTTAATTTAACAGTCCAAATATAGTTCATTTCATCAGGATTTAAAAATTAGAATATACAATAAAAATTCAGTATATACAATCAGTCATTTCATAGCAAGAACCTTAAAATTTGAAAACTATTTATTAACATATTCCTCTACAGGATAAAAGGAAATGAGCTGTGAGTAAACCATTCATGACCATCTTAATTGTATACAGTCATATGTTATTTAAAACAGATGGTCTATTACAATACCATACTACCATAAAATTTATACCCTTAAATGCCGAGCGACTAGTCAGTGGGTAATACATCATGTGTAAAATCAACCTAACAAACAATTCAAGAGAATATCTGGATTACAAACCTTTGTCTTCTTTATATTGAAAGTATTCGTTTATAGAGTAAAAAGAATGAGACATAAAAACCTCTTTAATGTAAATGTAAAGCTTTTCTCATCATTGACCAAAATCTTTATTGATCGTGGAAGATGATTGAACACTTTAATACCTGTTATATAGGCTCCTTTATTAAATTTTGAAGTATTCACGCTAGGTACATATAAATTACCTTGGGATCTAGTTGTATATTCATGAATCTCGTTATTAAAGTTAAATAAGTGTTTATTAATAATTATATATAAAAGTAGTGAGTATATACACTGAGAATATAACGTCATAATTTCCAATTTCTTAAAAATATCCCTGCAAGAATCTCTATGTTTAATGTTTGTTATGACTCTAATAATTTTCTTTTGCAAGATAAACACTTTCCTGGCATGTGAGGAGCCACCCCAGAAGATTATACCATAACTCATGATGGAGTGTATGTAAGCACAGTAGATTGGCCTTAACATTGCAAATGATACAATATGTTTTACATTTCTCAATGCATAGCACGCAGAGGATAATCTACTGATCACTAGGTCAGTATGCTGTTTCCAAGATAATACATCATCAATAATCAAACCAAGGAACTTAGTTTCTGTTACACTGGAGATACTTTCCTGATCATAATTAATTTGTGTCGTTGTGTTACAATTCATGGACCGAAACTCTAAATATTGAGTTTTATTGAAATTTAAAGTAAGTAAATTAACATTAAACCAACTACTGAGCAGATCTTTTGCATTCATCAGATACTGGAAAAAGAAAAATGGGAATACAATGAGAAAGTACATCAGCTATTCGTAGACTTCAATAAAGCCTAATATTCTTGAGATTGGGGGTACCCATGAAACTAGTTAGGTTGATTGAACTGTGTTTAAATGAAACATATAGTATAGTCAGTATGGGTAAAGGTTTGTCTGGTAATTTTCCTATACAGAATGGTCTAAAACAAGGAGATACTTTATCGCCACTGCTATTCAACTTTACTTTAGAATATACCAGTAGGAAGATCCAGGACAACCAGGTGGGACTGAAATTACATGAGACACATCAGCTATTGGTCTATGCTGATGATGTGAATCTACAGGTTGATAATATAGATACCATAAAAAACACACCAACTTTAATTGACACCAGTAAAGAGGTTGGTCTGGAAGTAAACACAGAGGAAAGTAAGTATATGTTGCTGTTTCAGCACCGAAATGAAGGGCAAAATCATGAAATAAAGAGCTAACAGAAGTTTTGAAAATGTGGCACTGTTCAGATATTTGGGAATGACTATACAAATCAAATCCTGGTTCAAGAGGAAATTAAGAGGATATTGAATTCATATTGTCACATGTTGCTACCATTCAGTCTATAACCTTTGTCTTCTCAACTGCTGTCCAAAAACTTGAAAATTAGAATATACGATGGGGTACCCAAAAGAACCAAACTAATTTTTTTGTGGGCAGAGCTTTTGTAGTACCGTGTTTTGCCACTATGAGTGCATAGAGCTAACATTCCTGAGTTGATAAGCCGACTACCGTTGCTTCAGAAGGTAAGGACTAGTTTCGGCAGAGTTTATAGTGACAACTGTTTTGTGTGATCGTCGTTTTTGCAATGGCTGATTTTCGTGAACAGCGTGCGGCGGTGAAATTCTGCTTTTTGCTCGGGAAAAGTGGAACAGAAACTCTTGAAATGTTAAAAACGGCATACAAGGACGATGCTATGGGGAAAACTCAAGTGTTTGAGTGGTTTTCCCGTTTCAAAAATGGTGAAATGTCAATTGATGACAAACCTCGTTCTGGTCGTCCTTCCACAGCCCGAACACATGAAAATGTTGAAAAAATTCGTGAAATCATCAAGGAAGATCGACGACGGACCATTGAAGAAATTGTGGAGCTGTCGGGAGTGACTTGGAGCTCAGCGGCCAGATTTGTGGCAGTCGGGTGACTGGTTTTTCCATCATGACAATGCCCCTGCTCACACAGCCCTGTCTGTACGACAATTCTTGACCAAAAATGGTATGACCCCTGTTCCTCACCCTCCATACTCACCCGACCTTGCCCGGTGCGACTTTTTTTTGTTTCCTCGAATGAAAAGAGACATGAAAGGAAAGCGTTTTGCTGATGTTGCTGAGGTGAAGGAAAAAACGACGAAGGCTGCTGTCAAGCATCTCAAAAGATGAATTTAGACAATGTTTTGAAAAATGGAATAAAAGACTAGACAAGTGTATTAGTGTAAGTGGAGAGTACTTTGAAGGGGATTGAAGGTTTGTGCTTAAAATTTGAATAAATAAGTTTAAAAAAAATAAGTTCGGTTTCTTTTGGGTACCCCCTCGTACAAAATTATAATTTTGCCTGTCATTCTGTATGGGTGTGAAACTTGGTCTCTAACATTAAGGGAGGAACAGAGACTGAGGGTGTTTGAGATCAGGGTACTGAGGAGAATATTTGGATTGAAGAGAGATGAAGTGATGGGAGGTTGAAGAAAACTACGTACTGAGGAGCTTCAGAACTTTTACTCTTTGCCAAGTATAATTAGAATGATCAAGTCAAGGAGTATGAGATGGTCAGGGCATGTAGCATGTATGAGGGAGAGGAGAAGGATAAGAAGAAGAAGAATGCATGTACAATATTAGCAGGAAAGCCAGAAGGAAAGAGACCACAGGGAAGACCAAGGTGTACGTGGGTGGACAATATTTGAATGGATCTTAGAGAGATAGGATGGGATGGTATGGACTGGATAGATCTGGCTCAGAATAGGAACCAGTGGAGGGCTCGTATGAACACAGTATTGAACCTTCATGTTCCATAAAATACTGGGTAGTTCTTGTGTTACTGCACAATTGGTGGCTTCTCAAGCAGGGCTCAGCTCCATGAGTGAATGAGTGATAACTTCAAAATTTGGAGCAGTCAGTCCCCTCAAGAAATTACCAATGTCAAAGGGAGACACCGAAGGTTAACATGCGGTGTGACATGATGAAAGATCACTTCATTGGATCTTCTTTCTTTCAGAAAGCAATCATGAAGAGCTGTTCATGTCTGGATATGTTAGAACATTACACAGTCCAAAAATGTCCTTGTAATGCATGGTTCCAGCAAGATAAAGTGCCCCACAATTTGTAAAAATAATCTATCAGTTTTTAAACACATGCCTTCAGAACAAGTGGATTGGAAGAGGTATTTTCTTAGCATGGCCTCCAAGATCACCAGACCTAACACCATTGAACATTTTCTCTGGGTTTATATGAAGAATATCGTCTGTCAGGAGAAAATTGCTGATCTTTGAACTCTGCAACTTTGCATGACGGGCAGTTACATGATAGCCAAAGTTAGGCATGTATACACATGTCGCAAGGTTGAATACTGTTTTGACATGTGTTGAGCAACTAATGGTGTTCACATTGAAACTTGCTAGGTGACAAAGAAAAGCGGCCTCCGTAGTCCAGAGGTAACGTTCCCACCTCATGACTCGTAGTACGCGGGTTCAAACCCGGCGGAGGTCGTCGAATTTTTAAGGGCAGAAAAATTCAGGGAACAAGTCCTCCGGGAGGGACTTTAAGCCATGTGTCCCATGTCGTAGCTTTACGGCACGTAAAAGAACCTCATATCTCCAAAGGAGTTCACTGAGCCAAATTCAAGGACGTTTCCCGCCCAACAATAGTCTCTAACGCCTCTGATAGATGGGGGAAGCATTATAGATACCGCCAAGCCAGTGGAGGCCGAACTCGCTGGCTTGGTCGGGACTGATGGTACGCACCAATATCGGTAGGGTATAGAGACTGGTAGAATATCATAGAGGGAAGCACAATAGATCAAACTGGTTGCGGTGCATGGGGAAACCCACCCTCTCCAATAACTAATAACTAACTAATAGGTGACAAAGAATCTTTTAAGTTTTATGATACTGAATTTTGAGATCACTTTTTCTGTATAATAAATATTTGCCCTGCACAAATTTGTATTTTGTTTGTTTGTTTTCTTCACATCCTTCTCAGGTGCTTTGTATTTCTAAATGTATACCTACTGTGCATATTGTACATTGATGTGTGCTGAACTCATATGTTATTTACTTTGTTTACTCTACCCTAACTAATATCACATTCTAGTGATCAGGTTCCATGGAATGTGTACTGTCTGTCTATCTGGACATCTCCCCAATCATTGATCTGTTTTTCTATCTGTCTATATGTCTACCTATCCATCTATTAATCTTCTCATCCATCTACACATCTACCTACCCATCTGTCTGTCTGCTTACATACTTATGTTTTGCCTGTCTACCTGCTTATCTACCTATCTACTTATCTTCCAATCTATTCATCTAATTTATAAGCCCACCTGTCTCTCTTTCTGCCTACATATCTGCCAGATCATCAGTCTATGAGAAAAAAGATATCAAATCTTAGTCATGGCAATGGCTAACCTAACTAAAGTTTTTATTCTTTTCTTTGGTCCCTTCAGAGAAATGCAGGATAGTAATACCTTGACATAGGCAATGACTAGCCATCATAAAAATCCTTGGTCTGCAAATTACGTATGTGCTATCGTTATTTCAAGTTACCATCTAATATTTTAAGCAACAATGGGCTTCAGACTCTCTCTGACAGCATTAGAAGTATCAGCACTCTTCATAACCTTCTAGGGCCTATTTCTATTTACTTAACTGGAAAGCCATGTCATATGATTACCTTTGCAAACACAGTGCCGATAAAGACACTGTCCCTGACATGCCACTCAAATGTATCTCAAGAAGTGTGTGCCTGAGTTCAGAGAATAGTCACGATGAAGCAGCCTGACATGTATGTTGCATCTGTCATAGCTGATTTCTTTCTATATAGACATACAACACAGGTGACACTGTTCATATGCTGGGGTCTTGGTAAGTTTTCTTAAAACTGCATATTGAATTTTTATTGCCCTGAACAGGACACAGTTTAAGCTAGTTTTAAAGTTTCTTGATGATGGTGTGACACAGTGTTAAAAATACAGTATTTGTAAAATATGTAACTCACATATGAATGCATGTTCTAAACTTCTATTTAATTCTAGTTCTGACAAATGAATATTTTTCAGGGACTTCAAATGTTCTCAAACAGCTCTCAGAGAAGGGACTGAGTGTTTCATCTCCTTCTTGGAATGATAATAGGACTGTGATAACCAATGCAATAGCAGTATCCGCTAACTCAGGCCAAATTGGAGCTGTTCTAGATACATCTTGTAATTTGGCTGTACAGTTTCTAATATGGGTAAACTGAGTATATGCAGTTCTGCATAAAATTGTAATTAATATTTTAGCAGAAGTTTTCTAAACACAGTTATTCCAAGTTCTATATCCAAAGTTATGCTACTGTAAAAATGATCACATTTATGTCAGTGAAATGAAACATTTTTGATAATGTTTATTATGTATCATTTAATCCATTTGCAAGACAATATTTTTAGTAAAAATATCCACAATATCTACTGTAACCTAAAGTAAACTACTTTAAGGTATACACCGTGGTCTTCTTGGTTATGATACTTTATGGGTACCCAACTACCGGACTACACAGAGTCATAACCTAAGATGACAACAATATGAATCTTCACTGACATGAAAACCTGAGTTCTTGTGTACTTCAAGGTAGTTTCTCAATCATCTGAACTCAGTATAAAAGTCTCAAATATAACCATTATCTTTGTCACATTTGTTCATTTCTCTACATGTATTTCTTTCAACTGCCAGGGCCATGTCCCAGCATTAAAAAATACACCAGGGATCTACCCTGGCTTAACTGCAGTTCTGATTGACAGCATAATATTTGTAAGCTAAATTTGAAAATCATTATGTAACATAATATGGCATATATGAGGCAAAATTCTTCAGTTATTGTATTTCCTTTTCTAGGGATCCTTGGCACATATTTTCCATAAATGTGGGATCCACTGGTTGTTTCTCTATTATGGGAACTGGAAATATGGTTATTTCAGTCCAATAAATATTATTCATCAAAACAATTATACCAGTCTTGTAACATCTACTGTTACCATTGCATTACTTGACTGTTACCCTGTAATTCCACTCATTCGTGGAAAATCATTAGATCATCTTGGCTCAGAAAGTGGTGAACCAAGAGAAGTTACAGGACACTGGAGTCCAGGCCGTGGGTTGAAAATCTTGTCCAGTATTTCCAATCAAAGTGAAATATATGACCTTGGAGGTGTGGTGCTCAATATAGCATCTTTGGTAAGCATTTTTTCAACAAACTAGAGAAATTTAGTTACTATAGGATTCTGATGATGGTGTATAACACACAGAGATATTGGGTTTTCGGACTTTATCCATCTCTGTGTGTTATACACCATCATCAGAATCCTATAGTAACTACTTGTACAACTGGTACGGACCCGGTATATACCCTTCCTTTAGAAAATTAGAACGCCTGAAAATTCAGTTAGCCAAAACCCTCAATCATATAACTTTCCTCAGGAGATGCAAATCTTGTCCAGTGATTGAGGCTAACTCTTTCTAAGGGACCGAACAGAATAGGTGTTTTACCTCACCTGAGGATGGAAACAGATCCAGTTTCCAAAACGTCGTGTTTTTTCTTAGTTATCTTAAAACCCGGGATGATGGATAAAGTCCGAAAACCCAATATCTCTGTAGAGAAATTTAGTTACACCTAGTGTTGCGAACAAAATAAAATATTCTCACATGTATGAGTGTGACTTTGATGGGTTTTGGATTGATGATAAAAAGTTGACGAATGAAAACAATTTATTGTAAAATACTTAACTGTACACTGATTTAGTTTCCCTACAATTTCCTTCTCATTTCTTCCCCAAATCATAAATGTTATCATGTCTGATCCATTATCTCTCTCCTTTAATTTCATTAGCAGTTTCATCCACCATGACATTAGACAAGAATAGCAAGACGGTGCTTCCTTCTCTCATTCCCTTGTTTTGAACCAACCTGAACTTACTATGTCTACTTTATCAAAGTCTGAACAATTGCATATTATCTTCACTTGTTCAGTATGCTCTTTTGGTACTGAACTAAACTACTAACTTCATGGAGCTGAGACCTTCTTGAGAAGCTGCCAGTTGTGCAGCTACTCAAGAACTTCCCAACATTTTATGGAACCCAGAGGTTTGTTACCATGTCCATGCAAGCCCTCCAATGATCCCTATCCTGAGCCAGATTGATCCAGTCCATTCTATTTCTCTAAGATCTATTTTAATATTATCAACTCACCTACACCTTAGTCTTCCTAGTGGTTTCTTTCCTTCTGGCTTTGTCACCAAAACCCTATATGCAGCCCTCTCCTCCCCCTTTTGTGCTACATGTCCTGTCCATCTCATCCTCTTTGACTTACTCATTCTAATTATAGTTGGAAAAGAGTACAAGTTATGAAGCTCCTCATTATGCAGTTTTCTCCAACCTCCTGTCACTTTGTAACGCCGTGGTGCAGGGGGGCGTGCAGGTACCCCTCCTTGCTACCACAGCTTACACTGTAAGGAGTTAACACAATAATCCTAGCTTACTCTCAGCTAGGATTCTCCCGTTTCTGGGCTTCCTTCCTTACTTAAAGCTACCACCATCTATTATATGTCCTAAGAGAGGTGATGTAAGTACCCAGGGGCCGGTAGCGCGATAGTCGAGCGTCACTGTTTGCTGGCCCTTTCATCCTCGTCACCTCTTATTATTGGTGTAGAGCGGGCGTGCCGGGTCTGACCCGCCTCTACTTATTGTCTGTCATCTCTATGGTGGGAACTACCCCCTGACATATTGTCATAGCTCCCTCTTGACAACCCTTCATATAGTCTGCAGGTAGCAACGTATTACATTATTATGATTCTTAGGGGGCCATTGATACCAAGGCTTCTCAACGCTGCCCGCGTGGCAGGTGCCTATCCCTGTCCAGTAGTACCTCCCCTTAACTGTGGGTGCATTCGGCTGCCGTTGCCTTTCATTTGGTAGGATCCTCGTGATCGGTCGTGGAAAGGTGATTATGGAGGGGTGAATCACAATTCCCTGTGTACATCCTACTCTATGTACTCTGGTCTATTTACATTGATATTTACCGTATTTACATTATTAACAAGGCCGACTTTCAGTCGGGACTACATAGTGGATTTACTTGAAGCTACGCTAGGAACCTCCCCTTCAGGGGTGTAAAACTGGAGTCTCTCTCTCTCTCTCTCTGACTCCTGACTATAGGCAAGTATTAATCGTGCAATGCGATCCTGTTTCCCTACTATTCATGATACACTACTAGTATTCCTAACACATACACCATACACAGACATATTGCCGGACTATCTTCCTAGGCAATCACTTGTTACATAATTATTACTCTCCCCTAAGGGCTCGCCGAGCACACTGGAGTTTGCTTTCGATATTTTCCACACACTTTTATCAACAATAATATTTAACAACATGGCTTACATGAGTAAACGTGACTTACTTGACATAAAAGAATGCAGGCCACTTCCAGCACTCGTCAGACCCATATTGAATAGCGCCTCCGGCTGAGAACTGAATATTATGTGTTAGATCAGATCACAAGTCTCCTAAATTCAGTAATTTATATCTTTTAACTTGCTGAATTGGCTGTGGACAAAAGAGGGACGTTAACTCCCCTTGTTGTCCTCAATTTCCAAAGTTATATTCTAATTGGCTATTCCATGTGGTTGTGGGTGGGCCCGTGGTCCTCTCTGCTGCTTATGCGGTAATATTACGATACTCCAGTGGCCCAGTTAGCGAAGCTTCTTACTTATGCGATTACGCATAAATGCTGATCATCAACATTCTTAACCTAGTTCCTGCCCAGGTGTTGACATATTAATGTAATAGCTGTAAAACACTTCTCTCAAGTCTCGAACATTTAGGTAATGCCTTAAATTTCCAATCTCAAAATTGATCCACTACACACTTCATCTCTCTTTGGTCCAAATATTCTCCTCAGCACCCTGTTCTCAAACACCCTCAGTCTATGTTACTCCCTTAATGTCAGAGAAAAAGTTTGACACCTATACAGAACCCCAGACAAAGTTATAGTTTTGAATATTCTAATTTTTGTGTTTTTAGACAGCAACCAAGAAAACAAAAGGTTCTGGACTGAATGGTAGCAAGTATTACCCAAATTTGATGTCCCCTTAACTTCTTCCTGAATCTAATTTTGTTTTGTTATTGTCATTCAAAACTATTTGAACTGTGCCACATATTCAAAGGATCTGTTGTCTATATTTATGTCATCATTTTGCCCTGCATTCTGGTGACGAGAGCAACATATACTTAGTTTTCTCTGCTTTTACTTCTAGACCAAGCTCCTTATTAGAGTCGATTAAAGTTCTGTTTCTCTTTATGCTATCTATGCTATCTCCCAGTAGATTCACAGCATCATCGTAGACCAGCAGCTCATGTGGCCCAACTAACATGACTCTTTTCGTTCTTCTTAAACGTGACCAGACCTTTTCTTTTTTTATAGAATCATATTCTGTTTTAGAATGTATGCATACAATTACCATATCCTTCCCGAATTCTCATTCTTTCTCAGTTAATTTTCTCATCGCAGAAGTAATATATGTCATGGATCTTTCATAACAAAATAACATGAACGTTTCAAATCTCATGTTCTTTAACAGTGACCTTCCCAACTTCTGGTTCCATGAAGTCAATGTTAAAGTGAATAATAATGAATTAGATAATTAATATTATTATTCTCTTTTTCCAGAGGTCATTCAATGCTTGGCAGAGCAGACAGATGTATGACTGGTCTCTTTTTCAATTATTAAAGGAGATACTTAACTTCAGGTAGTATTTGCATACAGTGAAATTATCTTAGGGCATCCTACAAATCACACAGCAGGCAGAGAAGTCAGACACTCCTTCCTTCTGGTCAAGCCGATACGATTCAGATCACTAATGGAATCAACAAACCTATAGTCCTGTACATTACAAATAAAACGTACCCAGATTACAGAAGATGCTGGAAGTGCTCTCTGTTGTTACCCACCATTGCTGGCACCTCCAAAAAAATACATTCACATGTTGAAGTTCTTTTTCAGAAAGAGATGAAAGTTTAAATTTGAAATCCTGATCTCCTGTGCAAGGCATCTGTGGGATTTCTGAAGAAAATTCTCAAGTCTAGCTCTGATTTCATGCAATTTCTCCTCAGTGAGAACTCAGCTCTTTAATTTTGGTTCCCCCTCCTACTCTTGTTCCATGAAATCAGTCATATAAATGCAGTGTTGGAGCGTTAATGTTAACTGTGTTAGTTTGGATAACTTTAAAAATAAAATAAGAAGTGCTACTTTTATGGTTCAGTGGGACTTCACAAACTGGCAGGAGCAGTGGCATCATCTGATCCCTCTAGCCAGCCTATCACAGGCATTGCTAGCCAGCTCCTTCAGTCTTTACACTAGCCATTTGTGAGTGAAGGGGCCATCGGAAGAGGTACATTATAGTACAGGTTTTGGGGGAGGAGGGAATGCATGACACTGCAAGCTACCACATTAGCTAGATGAGGAATGTTAACACACTTTAGCCACTTATTTGGAGGTGTTTAAAATATTCTGATAAGAGAGAGTGGAAAAGGTGAAACTGCATTTGTGTCTTGACTGCAATTACTGACAATCTGGTTCATAGAACACTTAGTACATGGGCAGTATAATTTCGTCTATGCACTTATTATACATTGATTTCAGAAGTTTACCAGATCATTACACTTACATTTACATTTATTTTCACTTCATGGATCCAATCATTTCCCTGTAGGGCTGGATATAAAACATGTCACATATTACAAATTCATGACAACTACACATCATTCATCCTTTGTCCAATAAAAAATATAATAAGGCCTCTCACAGATAGCTCAAGTTGTCAGGACAACAGACATGGATCATGGAAAAACCACTGTCAAATTCACGCCTTGCCATTCCACACACACTGGCAAGCCATATCGTTAAAACAGTTACAATTATAAAATATTAAAATTCATAACAAAAACCAACATCATACATACTACTACACTTACAACAAGCAAGTCTCAACAGTATATAATTCATGCACACAGACAATTTATTAACTCTTAACTTTTAAGCCCCTTGCATGCTCTACAAATTCATCAATAGAGTAAAATGCTGTCACATGTTGGGTGTATAACGCGACAAATAACTTCACGCCGTATTGAATATAGCATATTTATTCCACTCGCTCTCACAATTACACAATTAACAATTTCACAAGTACTGCCGTCTGCAGTATCACAACTACTTCTGCTGCTTCCATTCACTCCGGCAAATGCTAGACTGCAACTGGCTGATTACTCCCTCTCACTAGTAACTCACTCACTAATGAATCAAAGTCAAAGTCACATTGCAACTGACGGTCGGTCAGTCAGTCAGTAAGTTTTGGTGTCGAGCCCCATTTGGGGCTCATGACCAGATATTAATTATTACCATTTGACAGTTACGGTCTTGTTTCTGTGAGTCGCCTTCTCTGACGAGAGGATGGGTCTGTCTTTTGTATACGCTGCTGGCCCTTGCCAGCGCAGTCTTACTTGGATGCGAGTCCCTTAGGACTCGCAACCATATTTTACTGTCTCAGAATTGAGACTTCCCTTTTTGTCGCCTCCTACAACTCACAGGGTCACAGTGGAGGTATTCGACCCTCCCTCCACACGGGGTTCACTACTGAATAATGTTCGCTGCTCCTTATTTAGGCTTGACACGGACAACACAGAAAACAATTGCATGATAGGTACCACTGTTGTGTAATGTCGTGTTTACTGATTGCCTAGCAACAGTTGTTGCATTGGCTCCCCTGTTGCGTGACGCTGTGTTTACAAAGGCGTTGTTGGGCAATGGTGCCGAGAGTTGTTTATTGCTGCGTGGCAACCAGTGCTCTTCGGCTTGGCTCGGCTCAGAGAAAAACCGCTTTTCTTAGTGTTGTGTAACCTCGTTTCCACTGTTTCGTAACTTGGCAACCGACCATTTATCAATGGTCTGTCTTCATCGTAACTCGTTCCACCTCCCATTGCCCCGCAATGGTTAGACATGTCACAATACGTTACTTTGCAAATAATTTCGTAAAACAAACCTAAATTGCTTTTTATCATTTTTTAAACTGTGATATTTGATGGCAGAGTGTTAAATAGCTTGATGCCTGAATAATACACCCCTCTTTGATAGGATGATAAATGTGTTGAAGGTATATGAAGGTGGTCATTCCTTCTGGTATCAATCACATATACAGAGTTATTGGTTTGAAACTTATCCAGATTATTAACAACAAATATCAATGAAAGCAAATATACACATATACACTTTTGAATAACTAAAAACAGTGCTTAACATGTACTTCTTTAAGTTCCTAAATATGTATCTAGAAACAAAGAATTTGTTAACTGCAGCAATGTTCCTCACATAAGAAGTCTAGAATTATTATTTTTGGTAACATATCTGATACTGCAAGATATTGTTATTATATTCATTTCATTGTATTCGTGTTTATATTATGTAATACAGGCCACCACACCACAGCAAAGTTTATTGTGAGACTCATTATGAGTGGGATATATATCCTTTCAAAATCAAGCCTGAAAGTAAATGTAGATTATTTTATGCTAAATAAAAAAATAAACTCCATGGCTTTAGTCCACAAGCGAACTATACTGACCGAGCGACCGCCACTTCTCGGTGAAGTTCGCTTAATGGGGGTGGAGTCCAACTGGATTCACTTGGCACAGTGGAATGAAGATTGGCAGGGGAAACCCGCCCCAGCACCACTTTGTCCACCACAAATCCCACTTGACCAGACCTGGGATCGAACCTGGGATGCCGCGGTGGGAAGCCAGCAAGTAACCACTTGAACTATGGTACAGTCTCTTGGCGAAATTAGTGCCAACTCTAATGGATAGAAGGTGTCATGTGGTCAGCGCAACAAATCCCCACGGCCATTAATTCTGGTTTTCAAATACATCATTAAAATTGAAGAAATTATAGAGAGATTTCAACATAATGAGTTTCATTGTTCTATTAAGTGAAATTGTCAAATTCTCATATGCAGCTGGCTATCATAAATTAATCCATGTGCTAAAGAGTGAAAAAATACAGGTTTCAGGTTGTTGAATCCAGGGGCCCATTCAAGAATTCAGCAGACCTTTGGCTTCTCAAACAGCTGATGAGAGGTCAAGCAGATATTGGTGCATCCAGCATTCTCGTCACTCATGATAGAGTAGGATTAGTTGAGTATACTGTGGCTGTTGAGAAGTTCAGGTATATCTTTGTCAATCTTTTTGGTTTGATTTTGTTACCCACCCTCTGTGTGATGAAATCAAAATGATACTGATTCTTACACGAATATGCTAAACTGACTGCAATATAACTTTTGTTTTTTCTCTGCTATATTAAACTGAAACTAAAAATCTTAATTATAACTTTATTAATCAAAGATAGTTGTAAAATATACTTGTGTGTATATTAGACCAACACTAACAGGTGCAGTGGTACAAAGAATCCATAGTTCAACCCCCAAGATCATCTATCCTAGTCTATCATTCCCTCCAGGTCAATTCTGGGTTACTAAGTTGATTCATATACATATGCTGTTCAGTTGGAAATTATACACTAATTTTTCTTTATACTGGGCAGTCTTACTAAAATCTGTCAACATAACACAATTTTAGTTAAAGTTAAACAAAACATAGAATATGCCACTAGGAAGGTCCAAGAAAACGAGGTCAGACTGAAATTAAATGGGACACATCAGCTGCTGGTCTATGCTGATGATGTAAATCTGTTGGAAGACAACATAACTACCACAAAGAAAAACACAGTAACTTTAATTGATGCAAGTAAGGCAGTTGGTCTAGAAGTAAACGCAAAGAAACTATGTACTCATATATATTGCTGTATCATCACCAGAATGCAGAGAAAAATCATAATGCAAAGAGAGCTAATAGATCCTTTGAAAAGTAGCACACTTCAAATCTTTGGGAACAACAGTAACAAATCAAAAATTCATTCAGGAGGAAATTAAAAGGAGATTGAATTTGGGTAATGGTAGCTATCATTCAGTCCAGAAACTTTTGTCTTCTTCTCTGTTATGCAAAACCCTAAAAGTTAGAATACAGAAAACTATAATTCTGCCTGTGGTTTTGTATGGGTTTGAAACATGGTCTGTGAGGGAGGAACATAGACTGAGGGTGCCTGATAACAGGGTGCTGTGGAGAATATTTGGACCAGAGGGGGATGAAGTCTTAGGAGGCTGGAGAGAATTGTATGACGAGGAACTTTATGTGTACTGTTTGCTGAGTATAATTAAAGTCAAGGAGGATGAGATTGGTAGTGCATGTAGCACGAATGGGGCCTACATGGAAAGCATATAGGATTTTGGTTGGAAAGTCAGAAGGAAAAAGACAACTATGAAGACCTAGACATAGGTGGGTGGTTAATATTAAATAAATCTTTGGTAGTATGGACTGGATTGAGCTGGCTCAGGAAGGGGACCCATGGAGGGCTCTCGTGAACACAGTAATAAACTTCCGGGTTCCATAAAATTAAAATTATTGAGTAACCCCACAACTAACCTCTTCTGAAGAAGGGCTTAGCTCCATAGGTTCAGTTTTAGTTAGTTACACAAAAAATAATACGACCTTTATATGATGACCCAAATGCATTATTGACAGTATTTTCTCTGCCTCATATTACATTGATGAGAGTACATTAGAGTTGCTAACAGAAGAAAGCCATTATCATCTTATTAATTTCACAGAATATGATACCATAATCTGACAATTGAAAATTATGATACCTGATGTCTACTCCAAGGTGAAATATCTTTCATTTTACACTTATTTTGTCATTTATTCATTTTATTTCTGTGATTAGTAAGTGATCAATAATGATCAGTAAGTGAAATATCTTCTATTTTAAGCCTGTTTTGTCCTACTCCATTAATGACAATACATTGGTTTTACCATTATTTAAATTCTAAAGAGAAAAGAAATACAATTGCATAAAATTTTGTTTGCATAAAATGCAGAAAATAAATCATGGCAGACTACCTCACTACGTAAAGTAAAAAGTAAAGTAAAGCTATCCCTGTACCAGGCCGTGAAGGCCCATAGGGTTGTGAGACATCGAGTGTCCCACATTATCTAGACAATCGGCTCAAAGATGGTGGTAAGGTTGTCAGCCTTACGTGCCAGCCACAATTTACTCCCCCCGGAAAATTATTTAATTAATTCCTGTTAGAGGCTGAGTAAACTCCAGGGCCTAGTGCAGCTGGAAGGATTAGGTCAACTGAAAAAAATCCAATGACCTCATCGGGACTTGAACCCGCGACCTTTTGGCTTGTAGCATAGCCCCTCAACCACTACACTACCGCATGCCTCCTATGTGAACAGAATTAAAATGAAATATCTGAACACCTGTCTGACATTACTATATTTCTGTTCTTTCATTTTTCTTTGAAAACATTATCAATGTGATATATAAAGGAAATAACATTATTAACATACATTAATTTCATAGAATTAAAGTTTAATGTATTTAAGAGGGAAGTTACAATGCCCCATTTCCAGTGATCAATATCTAGAGTAAAGCCTGCTTTTAATTTAACTTATTCACTCACACACAGTACAGTCACTGCTAAGAAAAACTGCATAATATGGGACAGACAGTGATTGACATTCCCCTTCTGTGTCAGACATAACGCAAATATGTACCCTCTTTTGTTTGATTTGCAGACACTGGCAGTATTCAAGGCAGATGCAAAAATCACTTTCCTTAATTGACGTTTTATGTGACTGACACTCTACAGAAAGTACATGTGAACTCAGAGCTAAAAATATATTTAAAAATAGTCTGTATGTATAGTTCTGTTTGATGAACTACAAAGATGAAATTGTATTTCCATCTTATACCTGAAACGTTTATTTCCCTTCAATATATGTCTTTATTTTACAGAGAGCATATGGAGACAATTCAGTAGAAGAATGCAGCTTCATGTCTGCCCTTTAGAACTAAACTCTAAAATCAATGAAAAGACATGATAGTTAACAATAATAATTTAACAGAAAATGAATTTCCTATAGGATAGAGTTCCAGTTGAACTAAAGGAACATCTGACACTAGATTTTCGGCTGTTCCTATTCACCCGACTAAGTCCCAATGTTTCTGTAATACAGAGAAGCAGGCTGTTGGTATTTTCATGAATGCATCAATTGTGTGCCCAGAAACATTCCTGAAGATTAGCTTGGGGGGAATCCCTGAAATATTTATACAATTAAAAATAGATTGACTCTGTGGAAATTATGGACACAGATTATGCAATAACCACATTTAGAAGAAATCATTGTTTAAAAGTTACAAGGAACTATACTCATGTCACAACATAAATCTTAAAAAGTAAGTGATCCCTAAATTAAAAGTACTATGTTGAAAGAGTGTGACAAAGGACACCCTTGCTCCACAAATTATGTTGCTTATGCAGAAAGTTTAGAACATAAAATATAAATATTTGACAATTCTTGTTCATTTGTTTATTTATTTGCTTTTTTTATGACAGATATAACAGTGCTGTCACACTATGTAGCATCAGATGAGAGAATACTTAGTGAATAATGAATTAGAAAGGATGTGGAAGGTACTGTTATGGCATTTGCCTGGAGAGACTGAGGTGAACCACAAATATTTTCACTCAGAATGACCAGCATCAGGGCTGTGATTTGAATCCTAAACCTTCTGAACATGAAGCAGGCATGCTACCCACTTGACCATGATGTTCAGTACTAATTCTTTTACTGCTGCTCAATTCCCATACAACAAATATTTTTAACTAAAAATATGTGAAGGAAGGTTTGCAGGAACCTGTTTAAATGACTCATTGAAATCACTACCACACCAAAAATACGTGATTACTGATTACTAATATTGAATTTACCAGTCACCAAAATTTTTCTTGCAATAATGATGAAGCAGAAGCCTCCTTCTTTCTCTTCCCCCAAGTATTGTTAATTACAGCAGTGGGTATTATAGAATGGAATGGATGGCCTTGGATCAGATTTCTCTAAGAAGTCAATAAAATTTGATAAGAATCATTTCAGCCAGTGTAGTATTGTAATATGTACTGGCTCTGTCATGAACCCAGGTCTATATTATGGGAGGCCTGTGTAATTTGAATTTCAGTGGTAATCAGAATATATTGTTGAATTACCTATATCATGGACATCAGCACTACATAGCAAAGAATCTGAACAAAATACCACTACGCACATGAAATATGATTACAAAACACAACATTTCTGTAAATTATGTAATACAAAATGCTATACTACTTGCCTATTTCAATACATGGATTTACTGTAAGCAGATTATAAGATGCAGAGATAATGTGTTTAGAGGGAGAAAACTTTAAAAAAGAAATCTTTTAAAAATAAGGACTCACTGATATGGACATAGGATTCTTTCAATCACATCAAAAACAAAGATGGTGAATGAATGACTAATAAGGAGACAGATGAAAGAATAAGTGAAGAACGGTTTAGAAAACAGAATAGGAAGTAAAGGCAAAGATCACTGTCTGTATATTTGCCTACCTGTATGTATTTATATGGAAGAGAGTGTGCTTTTGCTCATAAACACACACCAATTTGTATGTATGTGGGACATTTAATTTAATTTACAAAATGTTTACCCAAATTGCACTTCAGAACTGTTAAAATTGGCATAAGGAAATGTAGAACTATTAGAAGTCAAATAGTCCAGTTCTTCCATATTTGCAGGTTTTCTTCACACCTACTTGTCAACACTATTGAACATATGACATTTCTGTTACAGGCCACAGCTGTACTATAAAGTGCAGTCTGTAAGGGCTGCACGAAATATCTACATCTTACCTTTCTCAATTGGTGTCTGGACATCACTATGCTCACTTCTGTTGGCCATCACTGTTGCACTCACATTCATCCTCTGTCGGGAGTCACAGCTACCACAACAAGAATTTGGGTTATTAATCAATGAGGGAAAGACAGTTGATAAGCCAGTGCAGCTAAAGTGGGAGCTCAGTGAAGTTCTGCTGGTTACCACAGGAGCAGTCTGTCAACAAGGTATATGTCTATTTCCCAGGTTAATCTTTCATTATTTTCATACATGGTTGCATAGAAATTGAAGATAATAATCCTAAAATTTGATTTAGAAAAATGTGGAAAAGTAAAAGCCAAATACTCAAGTAGATGGCCTGGTTCTGAATTGAATGGTAACAAGCAGTCCCCAAATTTCAGCTACTCCTAACTTTTTCAGCAAGCAATCTTGATGTGTTACTGTCATTCATATCACTTATATTTTGACACATTTATTAAGATTTTCTTTTGTAGTCTGATGATGAAAAATTAATATATACAGGCAATGATCAGTTAACATCATGTTTCCATTCCTGAAAAATGTGAAGTTATCTAATTAAATGAAGAAAGTAGTCTTCTGGGATGTGGCGCCATGTAGGTATTGTGTTAACGGGCGTTTTGGAGGAACGTATCGCCTCCATCTTCAGGGTAGAAGGAAAAAAGAAGATAATCCGCCAGCGAGGAACCAGCTCGCGGATTTTCTTCCTTTTTTTTTCTTCTACCCTGAAGATGGAGGCGATACGTTCCTCCGAAACGTCGGTTAACACAATATCTACACAGCGCCACATCACAGAAGACTGCTTCCTTCATAGTCACCACCATGAAAACCTCAAATCTTACATATCTAATTGAATGTTTCCATAGGAACTGACTAAAATAGCTGAGATATGTTGTCACTCCAGTGCAATAGAACCTTCATAATACAAGCCTTAATGTTAGCACACCATGTAAGGGACAGGCAGATCTTCATGTAGCCTTTTGGAATGCCTGGATTCACTAAATGATTCATCATTAAGGACTTAGTCTTGTAATTGCCTTTGAAAATGTCACCAAGAAGACGAATTGGTCTATCTTTGGCAATTTTAAAACCCAGGTGTAATTTCTCTTTACAGAAAATGTAGAAAGCGTGTGCAATTCAAACATAACTTTGGAAATATTTGAATAATTGAAAGTAAAATTATAAATTTTTATCACCAATGTTAAACTGATCTAGTAGCAAAAAACTAATAATCGTCTCTAATTTGTCAATGTTGAAATTATATGTTAACTGATATAACCTGTGATTATTAGCTATACTTTTTCCAGTAACATAGCAGTCACATATAACCTGTGATTATTAGCTATACTTTTTCCAGTAACATAGCAGTCACATGAACGATACGGAGTAATAGTCCAGAATTAGTGTGTTGTTGTGAGGTTCCAGGTGTATTGTAGAATATTTCAGTGAAGGGCGATACAGCTACAGGTTCCACTTCATTATTTCTAATAATAATGTCACTGAATGCTTGGTTTCTCTCTTTATCATTTTATACTTTAATTTGATATTATACACATATGACACTATATCCTAAGACCCTAATCTCTTAACTCATCTGGACTGTGCTCTTCAAAGGCTAAAAGATTTTGACAGTGTTCCTGTTTGGTTACTAATTGAGTTAATTCAAATTATAATACAGTGTATGTCTGTTGCTGGAACTTTGATATACAAAAACTTCCACTCACTTGTGGTAGGTGGAACAGCAGATCTTAGAAATATGGTGAGAGACAGACTGCTTACAGCAGTCCCTAATAATGAAGACACTTGTCATATACATCTAGCAAATAAATGATATTTGGGTACAAGATTTTGTGCAACCCAATTTTAAGTTTCATATCTATTGAAAGAGTGGCAGTGGTTATGAAGATCGTTGTGTTGCAGGTTATGACATTGTGCAGTTTTATAGGCAGACACTGATGTTACTCTGGAACATATCCACCTATAAAATTACATGGTATCACAGCCTAGAAGACCACAGTCCTAAAGAACAAGGTTACCTGACATTTCAGCTTTCCTAAAAACTCCCAAATTCCATGTTTGTTAGCCAGAAAAATTACTTCATAATTACAGTAACATGCAGTCACCTTTGAGTTGACTCTTTTTCCTTTATTAGTATTTGAACACCATGCCAAGGCTTAAAAAAACCAACAAGCGATTTGACTTAATAATTACAACAGTTACTCTGAAGAATTAAACCGAAGGTGTTTCCAAGTAATATACGTATTATTAATATACTAGAAGATTTAAGTTTCTCATATAGGAAGATCTGCAATATGACCTCACAGTAATAAAAACTGTTGTCAACTAACAGGTTCATCTCGTAATCCTACAACATCAGCAGCAAGAACACTATTTATTGCCCTGTTCGTGTTGGCAGTGTTGACATACACAGCCTATTCAGCTAGCGTTATTTCACTACTGTCATCACCAAGCTCTGTGACCAGCACACTTCAAGGTATCTTGCGCCATGGCTCCAAGATGGGCCTTGCTCTCCTCAACATACATTACTACCACTCACACTTCAAGGTAGAGTGCTGAAATGCCAACTTTATGTATATCTTTAACATGTAGCACAATAATGTGGTTTAGACTCAAATATATGAATTTCACATTTGTGAGCACATATGTTCTAAGTTATTTAAGGAGGCTGAAGTAACTGCTGAGGTTATATAAGAGTAAATAAGTTGTGTAGGTAAATGGTGACCTATGAGGACACGAGATGATGAGGGATCTTTACATTCCATAATGACAGGACACTTCTTGAGCAGCTGAATATCTATCATCTGCTCAATATGGAGCCAGTTACGTGACTGGCTAGCGTCTGTAACATCACTGCAAAAGGTGGACTACATAACTGTGGATTGCTGCTGAACATATGTGATTCACATCTAGGGAAAACAATTTAAAATATAAAATAAGGAAAATCAGAATATGGATCCACTCAATATTACATGACATTAAATTACTACACCACCACTGCCAACATTGTCATCAACAGATTTCCACTCTATCTTTATACAGAATTCCCTTCTTCACTTGTTTTCATGCTACTGCTCCTCTCTTCGGTGCACTACATGGTTGAGGGCATGCAGTACTGACACTTTTCTTAATAAAAAATGTTACAGAAATAAAGTAAATGCAGTCTTGGAAAACAGTCAGATGGCATCAATGACCCACTGACATAATGTTCATGCTAAATTTAATGAAAACTGAGCAAACTGATTCAAAAACAGAATGGTGGAAATGTGAGTACCATGACTTTTCTTTTCACAAAAAAGGGCCAGTTCTGTCTGTGTCGCCCTCACCTGTCACACCTTTCAATAACAATGTCTTAACTATATCAAATTTCTAAAACTGTCTTGATATTCTGTCATTGTCCATTTGAACATGATTAAACCACCTTAATCTTTATTTACGCAATATTCATTCATTCATTTCCTTTATTTTCCATATATCCATGTAGGTAACAAACCTAGGATGTGGAAATGGTCCCTTTGAAAATAGATATATCAAGATACATATACAAAATTACATGAGTCACATAATCAGAAACACTTACATTAATTAACATAAATAATAATATAAAGTAAAAAATGTAATAAGATAATTTAAAAATAATGTACCATAAAACTTGCATTATTACAAGACTGTATCTCAATCCTCCTTAAAGCCTCATTCTGTATTCTCTTCCTCTTGGTTATTCAACTCCCACTTCATCTCATTAGCCTGTAGTTTATCCATGTTTCTCTTGATCCATGAACGTTTCAGGTCAAAATGTTAGTGCTGGTAAAGAATAGCTTTCATAAAAAAAGGTTTTTGCTTTCTTTCTTGATGGCTATATTTTTCCCATATTAAAATTACTTCACAGAATGAAGATAATGCTGTTTCTCGCAAGCTTCACAAGATTGAGGTTTCACCATCATTCTTGGAACTGGCTGATGGTTTGGAATCCACAGTGAAGGTAACTTTTGAAGACTAGGAACACCTTATTTTGCAGTACCACTATCTGAACTCAGTCACTATATGTAGGTTCTCACAGTGGTGGTTATGAAGATTTATATCTTATGGAATTAACTGCATGTAGTCTGTCAAAAGTCAACTGATGTTTCAGTGGAATATGTGGCCTCCATGTTCAGGGTTAAAGAGTAAGCCACGTAAGAAACCAGCATGAAGCAGGGAACAAACAAAAGATGGGGATGACATCTTATTCCAAAAGAATGATGGGCTTTTAATGGATTACATGGCATTATATCCCTAAAGATGGAACTCTTCTCATTCATTACACACCAAAATGCTATACGGTATTTTATAGCTGTAACTGTATTCAGTTCCTAAGTATACAGAAAAGTAGACAGGAATTGTAAATATACAGGTGCAGTTGTCCCTGTGCTTAATTAATGATATTCTGTAACCATGGTGTAGCAGAGATATAGTTTGATATAGATAGCACCATTATTTCTGATGTCTGGGCACCAGATGGAAGTTAGTGGTCTGCTTCATGCCCCCATTTGCCTTACTCTCAGAGAAAGAGCCCTCACCACCCATTAGATAGGAGGCTGTTTGGACCTCAGAGCCTAACTTGACACTGAGAACAAGAAAATTCTCTTCCCCCACCAGGAAGTTAACCTTATTCTCTATTCATCCAGCCTTTAATTTCAATATACTGATTACAAACTATGACGGGCCAAATACCCCTGTAGTTGTAGATTTGTTTGTTAAACTTCTTCCTTTATACTGACTGTAAATGATGTTCACCCAAAAGTATCAACTTTGGCCATTATAACAAGAAGTTTCTTTCCAGTACTCAATTTATGAGGAAAGCTGTTTCCATGTATTTTTGTGCATGCATGTAGCTTCCTTTGTGTATTGATTAAAATAAATAATTTTTCTATCAGTAAAAATAAATTTTTCAACATGATTTCCAATTCTGCAGCCTACCTCACGATACATCCAATATTACTCATCTTCAGTGATCAGTCCTCCTTATTTGTTCTGCCATACATTAAGTGTGAACATTTTCATTGATACATTCGCGTGTTAACATAACCACTGCAATACATTCATTCACAGGGTGAAGTTGCATTTTGTGCTGACAGAGTGGATGCATACACTTACCTGCATCATAGTCAGCAAACAGAGGAAGCTTTGTGTAGTGTAGGAAAGATCCCATTGCTACAAGGTCCAGAATATCAGCGTGCCTTTGCTCTCCCACTCTCTTCACCATTTACAAAACCTATCAATTTTGGGTAAGTATTTCAGTCTGCTTCTCACTGTGAAAACTTATTCTGAATCACACATTACCATGCCCAGAATGCAGTGTACTACTTTATTCCCTTCATCACTGTATACCAGTATTACACAAAATTATTAGATATACTGGTTAGATGCATATTTTATTCCCTTATAATTCAACAACTTTATACCGTGAGAATGTATTCCTCTCCTACCAGTAACACACTTTTTTATTCCTTCAGAGACTTCATAGCATATATTTTTGTGTGCAAATGGCATCTTTCAGGGCTCCCAACAAAATTGAGGTCATAATCCAGATCTGGGATGTGAGGCAAATGGGACACCAATGTCCATTCCTCATTTGTGATTTCATCTCTGGTGTCAGGACATGTGTTATACTACAGCAGGGTCGCCTTCATTTGCTTTTGTGGTCAAACTTGCTGCAAATACTTCAGTTTGTTTATGAATATCATCACACTGAACACGTTAGCAATGCATCTCACGGCAGGATTCAAGAGAGCAAGAGTATCACGGTGAACTTCATGCCCTTTTGATACTGCTTATTTTGCATCATCCAATGAAAGTAATTCTGTTGTCACCATGTCAGTAGTTACAAATGACTGTCATTTTTTAGGGGGGAGGTGCCCAATTTGAAACTCAGGCTGGGAGAGGGCTACCCTTCATGGTTTTTCTCAGTCCCTTCAGGAATTTGACATGGTAGTAGCTTAAATTAGACCATGACCACTCCCTTCCACATTCTATGCAGTTCACTACCTTCATTTTAATGCTAGTGGGGTGGGACTAAGTCCCTTGTACTGCAGCCACTTCTGGCCTATTGTACCATAGTTCACTACTTACTAATCACCAAATCATTGTAAAATGCTGTACAGTCTGAGACACTAACAGCATCATAAATAAATTCTAAATGATTAATAAATACTTTGGTTGACAGTATTATCTCCATAGACAGCTTTTAGTATTTTGTGAATGTGCCCACTGATTGATATTCTGCTTTCAGAAACTCAATTACAGTTCTGCTTCTGATGTCATTTGGGAAACAGTGCTCTAAAAAATCTAAGAATCAGTCACTCTGCTTTCATTACTTCATGATACAAGCTAAGCTTACATCAGCATGCCTGTGTCGATCTTTGTGTATCTCCTCCTCTAACAGCTTTTGAAATGACAGTTTTCTATTACACCTTGCATGAAAACATTTTTTTTATTATTTACAGACATCAATAATATTTCAAGTGAAACTAGCAGCATGGATTCTTATGTGAATTTACCTTAGGGAAAAGAAACTTAGTACAGTAAGCAGTATGTTTTGAGTTACTGGTGTAAAGCATATATGCGGGAAAAGAAAATTGATTAGTTGTCTATATTATGTGGTTCCTCCAGAACACAGTAACAACTATAGGAATATACTATGTTATATGTCAGTCTGATGCGCCTCATGCAGTTTGGTCTAATGGCACGAGAACGTCAGCGGTGGTTTGAAGTAAAACCATTGTGCGATTCGCCTGAGCCACCTGCAGGAACAAGCTTTATCAGTATTGCACTTGATGACATCTGCCCTATTCTGTATCTCATCGCTTTTGGAATTGCTTGTTCATGTGTCCTGGTGCCAATTGAGTGCATCACCCATTACTGGTATGTATAAATTTTACAGGACATGTCCTACGGAATACAGTTTGAAAATCATAAACCTCCACCATGATACTTTCTCACTTTGTTGCAGTATGAAGCTCTACACACAGAAGTATAAAAGTAAACAAAATAAAGGAATATCAAGACAGAAGGTAATGAGAATAATGTATGACACTCAAAAGCGAAAGCACACAACAGTTGTATGGTGGATCTCCAGGGCATGGCAGAGGTTTCGTCGCAGTCTTGCTAATGCACCTTTTCCTTTCATTCATTAGTAAGAAGTGAGAAACCTGAAAATCAACTAAAGCAAACAAAAATGTATGCTATACATCACTGTTCACCATCTACACTTAAATTCACCAGATAATAATTATTTTTCTTAGGTCATGACTACCTTCTCCAACATCTTTAGACATTCATATTATCACATTGCCATATGTAATTCAGTCCTACGTAAATTTAGCAACTGATACAGGAACATAAAACTCATAAATCATAACATTCTCATATTTCTACAGGAACACTATTCACCATTCATCAAGAGCTCTGTTAATGAGCTGCACATGTCTTTGTACCCATAGATGTCTGTATCCTGTAGACACATGGTGCTTGGCATGCATGGATTTTACTACTGACCACAATGATGCCAACAGTAGGTGATTGCCAGTGGCTTGTTTGCAAAGTCTGGATGGTCCAACCACATGCGTGTAAGTTACTGAAGTTATAGTGACTGAAATGAACTCCAAAGTCACCTGCAGAAAGATGAAAATCACCAATGCACTTCTGATTTCATGTAAGTGCAGGTAAAAACCAAAACATGAATGAGTAATTATTTATTTTATAAATATTAGAACAGTGGCTAAGCTAGAATGATGAAAGGCATGCATATAGCAAATGTTTATTAATTCTTTCAGCATACATTATATTTGTAAATAGTGCTATCCTTGTAGCGGTGGCGGCGGCAGAAGCAGCTTAGAATAAACAATAGTTTAAACATACACTGTGTATGCATCTAAAACCATATTTCAGCCTTCTCTCACAGCAATGCTGGCACTCGACTCACCATTAGATAATGTTAGCCTTAACAGTCATATGAGTGTTGCAGTACTTTAACTGTCAGAATAACGTACAGATGTGACAAATTATAATGCCACCCAGAATATGTATGATAGAGCTGCCAACACCCAAAAGAGTATAGGAAGTATTTGGCAACAAACTGGTGCCTGCAGTATGCTCTACAGAAACCATTACATCTCTGTAAAAACATCAGCCTCAGCTGTCATAGTAGGTACAGATGGGGCTACCACCTCAACATTACAATTGCAGGCAGCGTCACCAATCTTGCCTGTTACATACACTTACAGCAGCAGTCATTACAATGGTAACAGTGGGCAACCCCATTACTGCATTACATTATGATACGGTGCAAGGGACACAGTTTAGGTGATTTTTATTATCCTGCTTTCCTAAAGTAGGCTTATGGGTTCTCCATGCTATCTGTGTATCCCCCACTATTAACTTCTGAATGCCTGAACCAATCTTAATGAAACTTGGCTCCTCCTCCTCCTCATCATCATCATCAGTAATCTGTCAGACAACAGGTCCACTGTCTCTTCCAAAACAGTTCCTTCACTTGATACGATCTAGAGCTTTCTCCTTATCTTCTTATGTCTTCTTCCTAGTCTATGGTCACTTCTATCCACCCCCCTATCTTTCCTTCAATAACTTCTTTTAGAAGGCAGTTACTGCGTAAGATATGACCAATCCAATTAGCCTTCTGTTTTCTTATTTTGTGTAGGATATTCCTCTGCTCACTGACTCTAAATAACACTTCTTCATTTCTCACATAATCAGTCCAACTGATCTTCTCCATCCTTCTCCAACACATTTTGAAGCGTTCCAGGTGTTTCTCATCTACTGCCCTAAGTGTCCAAGTTTCAGCCCCATACAAAGCAATGCTCCAAATGTAGCATTTAAGTCCAATTTGCTGGTAAAAAGATTCTTCTTGCTAAATGCAGCTTTTGTCATGGCAATCCTAGATTTAATTTCACAAGTACACCTTCCATCATCTGTTAACAAGCTACCCAAATACTGAAAACATTTCACATTCTCCAGTTGTTTTTGGTTTATCTTTGTTGTGACTGGGGTTGGTTGTCTCAAAATTTTCATTACTTTTGTTTTTTCCACATTCATTTCCGTGCCATAGCACCTTCCAATTTCGATTAGGCTGTCAATCATACCCTGTAGCACAGTTTCTTCCTTGGCCATTAACACAAGGTCATCTGCATATTTCACAGTCTGAATAATTTGCCCTCCTAATTTTAAGTCTCCAAGCTCATCCAGAGCTTCTATGGTAAGGCATTCACTGTACAAGTTGAACAAAATTTCTGATAAACAGCATCCTTGTTGAACTCCTCTTCCAGTCTTCACACTTCTTGTCTCCCCTCCATCCAGTCGCAATCTTGGCGCGCGCTCACACACGCACACGCACGCACACACACACACACTATATGACACGTTACCTTACGTCCATCGCTGCGCAACAGCTACAATGGAATCTGTTGAGTCCCAACAGCGATAAATTGAATACAAACAGACCGTTGCGAAGGAGCATTCCTGAGGCAACAGATTGCCGAACACGCGAGTTTGGAATAGGCACTTCCATGGCAACACAAAGAACAGGGACCTGTTGCGTAGGCAATGCAGAAGCAACGAACGTGTCTCCCCAGAAATGAATTACAGAGAGTTTGTTGCGCCTGTTATGTAACAGCGGACAGTACAAACGAAGTCTGGTATCCAGTCCGCCGAACACCTACATAAACCAAGACAGCAAGAATACCGTCTTGGAATAGCCAATGTCAGTTGAGATCCACCCATGGCCAAGAATAGTTGAGACGTATTGAGGTATTGGGCCAGAAGTCAAGTGATATTGCAAACGATAATAATTGTAAGGTGTGTAAGTGTGAGTGTCCAATAAAGATTTGCTAAATCTGAGGCCCACATAAAGTTATGTCGCGTGACATACCCAACACATGACAACTGGTGTCAGAAGTGGGATCAGTTTGGATTCTGAGGCAAATTTGTTATAACACCACATGAGCTAAAATGGAGTTACAGCAGATGATGGAACTGCTGGTGAAGGAAATCAGAGCTGGCCAAGAAAAAGTGGATGCCAAGAAGGAAGAAAGGGAGGCCAATATGAGAGCATGGCGAGAAGAGATGGCCGCCATGAGAGACAAATAGGTGAATGACAACCGCAATGAGACAGTGGCCTGCCAAGAGATGGAGGCACATCAAGATGAGAAGAAGCCGACCTCACTGGACAGGAAACCTGAGGCGGCACAGAAAGATATCCTCAAAGTAGACGCCGAAGAAGAGAAGGCGTAGGGACCGAAAACTGGCCACGGAGCACTGCCATCAGAAACTGAAGGACTCGACACGGGGAAATTGTGGACCCCAGAAGAAATTGGCCATCGCCTGCAGAGGAACAAGCCACCGTGAAACAGTGGCATGGCAAGAGGACAAGAGAAGTGACATTAGGATGTCCCGTCACGCAACAGTGGCAAGATGCATGAGAGACATCCTCGGGCCAAACACAACCCACTGTGCAAAAGTGGCATGGCAGAAGGAAAACGTCGGGAGAAACTGCACCATGGCCATGACTGAGCGAGCAACCCAGAGAGCAGGGCTGCTCAGGAAAATTTAAGGACGCACCATGAAGGAAAAGAGGGAACAAAGGACCGAGGCGGCAAGCGGCCGGTGTATGTGAGAAAGAAGGAAACCGTGAACTACATCAAAGGGTGTGGATCAGAACAGTGATCACACCTAGAAAGTGGAGAAATGAGCAAGAAGACCGTCAATGTGATTTTCAGAGGAAAGATCTTGAAACAAGTAGTCGGTACTTCCAACGGGTTACGGAAAATAAGAAAATGTACCTTATGGAGGGGTTGACCCCCTTCAAAACGAAAAAAGGGAAACGACCCGCATGGGAGGAATCGGTAGTAGAAACACCGGCCTCCCTAGCAAGAATGAAAGTGAGGAATGACTGAGACAATCCTGGACCATAGAAGTGCTCGGGACAAGCACTCTGGAAGAAGGGGGGCGGAAAGTAGGAAGGGGAACACCTGGGAGAAAGGAAGAACCATTAGGCTGTCTGGGGACAAACAACCTTTAGAAGGGAGCAATGTGACGCGTTACCTTACATCCATCGCCGCTCAACGGCTACAATGGAAATTGTTGAGTCCCAACAGTGACAAATCGAATACAAACAGACTGTTGTGAAGGAGCATTCCCAAGGCAACGCGTTGCCAAACACGTGAGTTTGGAATAGGCACTTCCATGGTAATGCAAAGAACAGGGAGCCATTGCATAGATAATGCAGAAGCAACAAACGCATCTCCCCAGAAATGAACTACAGAGAGTTCATTGCACCCATTACGAAACAGTGAGGAATGGTGTCTGGTATCCAGTGCACAGAACACCTACATAAACCAAGACAGCAAGAAGACAGTCTTCGAATAGCCACTGCCAGAGATAGTTGGGACGTCATATTGGGCCAGAAGTCAAGTGATACTGCAAACGATAATAACTGTAAGGTAAGAGTGAGTGACCAATAAAGATTCACTAAATCTGAGACCCACGTTAAGTTATTTGTCACGTGACATACCCAACACATGACAATATATATATATATATAAATAAAATGGTACCTCAACCCATCTCAACAGTCTGTGTCTGTATGTGTATCCCCTATCATTGCTAGGCAACGGCTTGGCAAAAATGTTACTGCAACAATGAATACACGCAACAATACAAGAACTGTCAGATGCACCGTTTTCTATGTGGTCCATGTCATATCAAGGAAAATAGGAGATTAGTTCTTCCACAACTTCTTAAATTGAGATTTCCACGAATTTGTACTTCATAATAAAGGAATAATTATTTGTTTATAAGGGAGCTGGATAAGGAATGAAAAATACTTAACTTTGAAATTTTCATTAACCGGACTTCCTTTATTAACATTCCACTAATCCCAGTAAGGTTTGGTTGTTGCCCCCATAACTAACAATGAAACAAATATGCATTTCTCTTTCATTTACCAATATTCTGATATGCAATACTTGAGATCTTAACCATGCAGTTCAACAGAAATTCCATGCACTGAATGAACTCAAGATTTGCAAGGTATCTTGTCCAAACCACATGAAGATGAAAATAGTGGATAAGGCACCTCGTCAGAAATAATCATATTAATAAAAGTTATGCTGGAGTCCTCTTTCTGGAAACCTAATAATTCTGAACACTTGTTCATTCATGGCTTTAAATGCTACTTTGACATATAAACTTTATACCTACCAAAATTAACAAAAGAAAAATAATTTTATTTCTCCTTTTAAGGTTAGAAAATGTTCTAAAATCTTGAATGATAACAAAGTAAACAACTGAATAATTAACTATATAAACAGATGCAGATCATACAATATATTTTTCATTCACTTGCTGGTTTTCTTCTACAAAACAGTTGTAGTACAATACACACATACCATATCCGACTAGAATGTAACAAATATATGTTCACCCTAACACATCTATTACAGTCCTGCTTTTTGTTGGTATTTATGTTTTTAAATCTTTGAGTGATACCCTAACACAATCTGTCTGTCTAAAAACAAACCAAAACACTAACTGTATTGTAAGTGGCAAATAACTGAAAAACATCTCTGCTCCAATCACATTTTCTACCAAAGCTGGAGTTAAAATAGCAGGGCTCTGAAAGTTTTAATTTAGACAAATACTTATTTGACACAAAATTATTCACTTCTATGGTAATCACAGTGATAAATATATATTTACATTTCAAGCAATACCTTATTCCAGTTCATGTAATTACACTGTTCCTTGTGTTTACTGTGTTAACATTATTGTCATTTATAATTTCAGGAGCAGAAATTAATACTGATGTCATTACTTCAACTCATGTTTAACAATAACCTAAAACAGAAGTATTAGTTTTAAATGTAACATAAATATCACATACTGTTACAGAATTTATGTCTTGTACATGTACTTTGAATTAACGAAATAACCATCCCAGTAACATACTTGTATTACTGAAACATTTTGTTAAATACAGTGACATGGAGAAAACAAGATCTATAACATCTATCATGTGACATTCTAATGTCTAGTGACTTCATACTTTCCTTATCCATGCTTCAATCCACATCTCATATCAGTGACAGCACGTGCATTTCATTCAGCATTTCTGAAACAAACATAAACAGCACTGTTTGAATAACTGCATATAATTGAGCATGTTATTCACCTGGTGATATTGTATACCTAGAGCTTCAGTCATAATTTATTATGCATTAAACTCTGCATTTATTTATGAAACCAATATGCAATAAACTTTCATTAATCTAAAATAGTTATACTGTGTAAAGGTATGCTTCCACTAGTGCAGAAAAACCACAAGACTGCTGCACACAACAGCTGCAGCATTGGACACAATCACAGCTAAATTGCGATTCAGTTTGCCTGAGATGTCCCTGCAACCACTGCATTGTGTCACATCCATTTACTGCAATTACTGTTACTTGGTGAGATGAAACAGCAAGTTGTGTTCTTGTGATAAGCATGCATGGTTTTCATTCCACGAGTGGTACTCATGATGAAATGAACCTGGTAGATTATCATATAATGAATGCTTCAAAGGTAATTTATGGGTAGAACAAAACATATTCTGAAGAGAAGTATCACACAGTAATAATTTTTTAAAGCCATGGACAAATAACAAAGTGTGTCCCTTTTTTTCTCAGCATTTTTCATTGTAACCAAAATTCTTTTTACTTTTCACATGTATGCATACTTATGTATTCTTGAAAGAAATACCTGAAAAATTGTTTCAAGAGATGGTTTTGACAATATAACCTTATTATTCATTGTGTTAGAAAGCAACTATTTTTTTAAACAGTGGTGGACATCTAAATGTTTCCTACAAATACAATAAAAATATATACACACTATGTAGTTTTCAGAAAGTCAGAAAATGGCTACTTCTCATCATCACCGCAAAACTGCTTTAAATAAATTTTCTTACATTAAAACAAGTTGAACATGACATGTTTATAATCAAATCTGGTACTTCATATTTATTTTAAGTTATAAAGAAGTTGTTTGTTTCATGACAGATATGTATGGAATGGGCTACTACTTTTTTTCTCGCCAACAATTCCACCGATCATGGCCCCCTTATTATCAGCAGATACATACACAATGCGCATTGTGTTGGTGAATCCTGGACCTTGCTTCCATCCTGTCACAACAACTACAGGATCCCCTGCCTTTATGAAGCCTCGCCCCTTACCAAACTTGAGACCAAACTGTACTCTTACATCCACATCTTTCAGCCAGTCTGGTAGAGGACCCTCTGTAACAAATATACACAGTACCACTTGCAAGATTACACAACCATATATTTTTAAGTATAGGATAGTAATATCATCAATCAGAAATTGGCTATTTTGGCCTAATTTCCTTTAGTAGAGGAAAAACATATGCTTATGAGATCATGCCATTTGTGTGTGTGTCCAAATCTCTCTCCTTTCAACTTTTTACCAAATGGCTGATTTTCACAAAAATATAAAGTGAACCTTATGCCACTAAAGGCCACCATATCCTAAAATGTTTTATTTCCTACAATGAGCGGTAGCTATATAACAGATTATGTACAAATATTTGAGGTGGCAGTAGCATTGGCACCATTTAATGTAGGGTCCTGAAATTTTACAGGTGAACCAATTAACATGATCACCTGGAGTAACTCCTTTATGAGCGGCCTCCGTAGTCTAGGGGTAACGTTCCCACCTCATGACTCAAGGTACACGGGCTCAAACCCAGCGGAGGTCGTGGAATTTTTAAGTTCCTCCTCTTGGAGGGACTTAAAGCCGTGGGTCCCGTGTCGTAGATTTATGGCACATAAAAGATCCTCATGTCTCGAGGAGACCTCTGAGCAAAATTAGTCAAAATGTTTCCCGCCCAAGTAGTTTCCAATGCCTCCGGTAGATGGGGAAGTTATCGGGTACCAAAATGCCAGTAGAGGGCCGACCTCGCTGGCAGAAAAAGGGGAGATAGTGAGCACCAGTATCGGTAGGGTATGGAGACAGTAGAAATTAAAGGGGGACGTACAATAGACTATTAGTCGCAGTGCATGAGGAAACCCACCCCCTCAATACTGAATAACTGAACTCCTTTATTATCCATAATATAAGAACAGACTTCATATAAGTGGGATAGCGCAGTTGGTATAGCAACTGGGTACGGGCTGGACAGGGACGGTTTGGAGTTTAAGTACCGGTAGAAGCAAGATTTTTCTCCTCTCCATGTTGTCCGGACTGATTCTTGGGACCACCCAGTTTCCTATCCAACAGGTACCCAGGGGTTCTTTCCCTGGGGGTAGAGCAGAAGGGGTGTGAAGCTGACAAACTCACCCACTAGTGCCAAGGTCAAGAATACATGGATCTATACCTTCACTCCCCCATGTCTTCATGGTGCAACGCTTAACTGAATTAAGCACAGGGATAACTTTACCTTTTAAGGAAATACTTCAGACAAAACTTGCATGGTTTCAAGACAGGCATATGATGTATGCAACAGATTATTTGTATCTTACAATTTTATTGGATATCAAGGTCAGCTTCACTTTCTTACATCAACTCGATTTTTTCACTCCCTCAAAGATTGTAGAACAGATTAATATGAATCCAATGATCATAAACCGAGTACTATTCCAATGAAATATTCATATGATATTATAACTCAAAGTACAACAATGAACCCCTCTGTTTACTACTTTACTGGACTGGAGAACTTAGCCACACTTCTGTCCTCTGAGTCACAATATCATACAAACAATCCTCCAACAGTATTCAATTTATTGTTGCTGCATTCAAACCAACCTGCTCTACAGTTTTATCTTTATCTGCTTGTGGCCATGCTTTGTCTCTTGTAACAATTAGATCACATCAGCACATTTCAAAACCAACTGGGTTAATAGCTAAGTCCAATATAACATATATTAAACTGATGGCTGTATTTAAAAGTACACTTCTTGTGCAATTATTAAATACCATATTTCATTTGCTAACTGAATACTGGCACCAGTAATACAGCCTAAAAATACTCACTCATTTCTCTATTAGTCAGATTGCAGTCTATTATAGTAATTATGAGGGGAAGTCAAATGAAAAGAGGTCAGAAGCCAAAACATTTCTTACCTTAAAAGTAATCTCCAAAACTGTTAATACATTTATCCCACTGGGAGATAAGATGGTCAATCCCATCCTTGCAAAGCTTGTGGGCTGTCTACAGAACCACATCTTTACCCACACACGTCTTCGTCTGATGCAAACAGATATTCATGAATGTCTCTCTTCAGGTCTCCAAAAATGTGAAAATTACACGAGGAGAGACCTGGGCTGTAGGGGGGGGGGGATGCTGAAGCACTTCCCAACCAAATCTCTGTAGCATATTCCTCACAGATTTGGTAGTGTGGGGGTGCGCATTACCATGAAGGATAATGCCGTTCGATAGCATTCCAGGGTGTTTTGACTTTATGACATCTCAGTTTCTGCAAAGTGTCTTCACAGCACTGTGCACTGATTATGACCCCATGCTCGAGAAATTTGACAAGCAGAGGGCCCTTGCAGTCAAAGAACGTCATCATCACTTTACCAGAACTTGTGTGTATGGCTTTGGATTTCTTCGGTGGGGGAGAATTCACGCGTTTCCACTGTGGGCTCTGCCATTTGCTCTCAAGTTCAAAATGGTGGCACCAAGTTTCATCCCCAGTGGCAATACAGGACAGAAAAGCATACTCTTCCTCATGGTATCGTTGGAAGTGACCCAGTGATACAGCCATTCTCTGAGTCTTGTTCCTTCGTGAGTTGATGTGGAACCCACTGTGCGCAGATTTTGCAGCACAGCAGGTGTACGGAACCATGACTTATTCCCATCAAAATACTAATTTCTTCCACAGTGGTCTGTCGGTTTGCCCAGATGACCATCTAATGCAGCAATAACATCAGGAGTGACACGATGCACCTGTACTGGGTGAGCATCATCTTGAAATGACACACGTCCCTCTCAGAACCTCTTATCCCATGCCAGCACATGCAAACGTGACGTGCTGTGTTCGCCGTAACCAACAGACATGCGACGATGAATTTCTTGTCCTCCTACTCCTTCAGCAGTCAAAAAGCACACTACACTTCACTGTTCTTCTTTACCTGCCATTACTGATGTTAGATGACCACATGTAGCGCTAACCTTACTTCCAGCACAGTAAACAAACAACTAGTGTGCAAGGGCACGTCACTGTGCTTTCCCGAGTCCCCACCAGATGTTCGTACCATAAGCAAATTCCAGTGTTACCAACTTGCGCAACATGTGAGTTATGTGTGGTGACTCATTTTCATTTGACTGCCCCTTATATAATTGAGGTAAGAAATCTTCCACCTGTAACCACTATGAAAAGGCAACATAGCTTACCTACACTTATCTCATTTATGGCATAGAAAATTGTGACTGTTCAAAAATTACACTACACATTTAAAACTGAGTAAAAATTCAAATTTTCTTACAAGCATCTGAACTCAAATGAGTTGGGAGATATTTAGAATGTCATTATCTTGATATGTATAAGAACCCAAGCTCCCTTGATCAAGTGATGTGTGCAAGATATAGCAAACAAACGTATGGTGTTAGTTGAATTATATGTCAATGTGATGTTGAATTATATGTCAATGTGATGTTACCCAAGATAAGCAGTGTACTAGGCAAAACTACTGAGCTAGGTGATACCATACAATACTGCCTTGACCTTTTCCCTCTATAGGAAGCAAACTTGCCACCAACTGATACTACCCATAAATTACACTGACATACTCTCTACAAGTCAACAATTACAAATGTTGGAATTGTAAAATAGCTTAAAGTTGTATGTAACAAATTTAATGTAATCAAAATCTGTATCTACATAATAAGTTGTTCCTAATAGATGATAATCTGTATGCTACGTAAAATTGCAAGCAACAACATAACATAGTACTCACACAGGATTCAGTCCTATAATCATCTGTTCACAAACTCAGTATATCAACCCATCGGCTACATTGCACTGTTACTGAATTATATACTTGAATTTCTTAACATAATAAAAGAAGATTTCTAGGTCCAGAAGTCTGTATGTAGCAAGCAGGCTAACTGCCCAGAATTCTTTGGTTATCATGGCAGACTCAAATCAACATACCTGGAATCTGTACTAGTAGCAAGTAGGTTCAAAAATGGATCAATGACTACGATGGGGTACCCAAAAGAAACCGAACTAATTTTTTTGTGGGCAGAGCTTTTGTAGTACCATGTTTTGCCACAATGAGAGCATAGAGCTAACATTCCTGAGTCGATAAGCCAACTACCGTTGCTTCAGAAGGTAAGGACTAGTTTCGGCAGAGTTTATAGTGACAACTGTTTTGTGTGATCGTCGTTTTTGCAATGGCTGATTTTCGTGAATAGCGTGCGGCGGTGAAATTCTGCTTTTTGCTCGGGAAAAGTGGAACAGAAACTCTTGTAATGTTAAAAACGGCATACAAGGACGATGCTATGGGGAAAACTCAAGTGTTTGAGTGGTTTTCCCGTTTCAAAAATGGTGAAATGTCAATTGATGACAAACCTCGTTCTGGTCGTCCTTCCATGGCCCGAACACATGAAAATGTCGAAAAAATTCGTGAAATCATCAAGGAAGATCGACAGACCATTGAAGAAATTGTGGAGCTGTCAGGAGTGACTTGGAGCTCAGTTCAGCGAATTTTGACAGAAGATTTGGGAATGAAAAGGGTGGCTGCGAAATTCGTGTCACGACTGCTGACTGCTGAATAAAAACACGGTCAAGTGGAAGCATGCTGTGTTTGAAAGAAGAGTACTGACTTTTTTATTTTGTTTCCTCGAATGAAACGAGAAATGAAAGGAAAACATTTTGCTGATGTTGCTGAGGTGAAGGAAAAAATGACGGAGGCACTGTCAAGCATCTCAAAAGATGAATTTAGACAATGTTTTGAAAAATGGAATAAAAGACTAGACAAGTGTATTAGTGTAAGTGGAGAGTACTTTGAAGGGGATTGAAGGTTTGTGCTTAAAATTTGAATAAATAAGTTNCACAGTACCACTTGCAAGATTACACAACCATATATTTTTAAGTATAGGATAGTAATATCATCAATCAGAAATTGGCTATTTTGGCCTAATTTCCTTTAGTAGAGGAAAAACATATGCTTATGAGATCATGCCATTTGTGTGTGTGTCCAAATCTCTCTCCTTTCAACTTTTTACCAAATGGCTGATTTTCACAAAAATATAAAGTGAACCTTATGCCACTAAAGGCCACCATATCCTAAAATGTTTTATTTCCTACAATGAGCGGTAGCTATATAACAGATTATGTACAAATATTTGAGGTGGCAGTAGCATTGGCACCATTTAATGTAGGGTCCTGAAATTTTACAGGTGAACCAATTAACATGATCACCTGGAGTAACTCCTTTATGAGCGGCCTCCGTAGTCTAGGGGTAACGTTCCCACCTCATGACTCAAGGTACACGGGCTCAAACCCAGCGGAGGTCGTGGAATTTTTAAGTTCCTCCTCTTGGAGGGACTTAAAGCCGTGGGTCCCGTGTCGTAGATTTATGGCACATAAAAGATCCTCATGTCTCGAGGAGACCTCTGAGCAAAATTAGTCAAAATGTTTCCCGCCCAAGTAGTTTCCAATGCCTCCGGTAGATGGGGAAGTTATCGGGTACCAAAATGCCAGTAGAGGGCCGACCTCGCTGGCAGAAAAAGGGGAGATAGTGAGCACCAGTATCGGTAGGGTATGGAGACAGTAGAAATTAAAGGGGGACGTACAATAGACTATTAGTCGCAGTGCATGAGGAAACCCACCCCCTCAATACTGAATAACTGAACTCCTTTATTATCCATAATATAAGAACAGACTTCATATAAGTGGGATAGCGCAGTTGGTATAGCAACTGGGTACGGGCTGGACAGGGACGGTTTGGAGTTTAAGTACCGGTAGAAGCAAGATTTTTCTCCTCTCCATGTTGTCCGGACTGATTCTTGGGACCACCCAGTTTCCTATCCAACAGGTACCCAGGGGTTCTTTCCCTGGGGGTAGAGCAGAAGGGGTGTGAAGCTGACAAACTCACCCACTAGTGCCAAGGTCAAGAATACATGGATCTATACCTTCACTCCCCCATGTCTTCATGGTGCAACGCTTAACTGAATTAAGCACAGGGATAACTTTACCTTTTAAGGAAATACTTCAGACAAAACTTGCATGGTTTCAAGACAGGCATATGATGTATGCAACAGATTATTTGTATCTTACAATTTTATTGGATATCAAGGTCAGCTTCACTTTCTTACATCAACTCGATTTTTTCACTCCCTCAAAGATTGTAGAACAGATTAATATGAATCCAATGATCATAAACCGAGTACTATTCCAATGAAATATTCATATGATATTATAACTCAAAGTACAACAATGAACCCCTCTGTTTACTACTTTACTGGACTGGAGAACTTAGCCACACTTCTGTCCTCTGAGTCACAATATCATACAAACAATCCTCCAACAGTATTCAATTTATTGTTGCTGCATTCAAACCAACCTGCTCTACAGTTTTATCTTTATCTGCTTGTGGCCATGCTTTGTCTCTTGTAACAATTAGATCACATCAGCACATTTCAAAACCAACTGGGTTAATAGCTAAGTCCAATATAACATATATTAAACTGATGGCTGTATTTAAAAGTACACTTCTTGTGCAATTATTAAATACCATATTTCATTTGCTAACTGAATACTGGCACCAGTAATACAGCCTAAAAATACTCACTCATTTCTCTATTAGTCAGATTGCAGTCTATTATAGTAATTATGAGGGGAAGTCAAATGAAAAGAGGTCAGAAGCCAAAACATTTCTTACCTTAAAAGTAATCTCCAAAACTGTTAATACATTTATCCCACTGGGAGATAAGATGGTCAATCCCATCCTTGCAAAGCTTGTGGGCTGTCTACAGAACCACATCTTTACCCACACACGTCTTCGTCTGATGCAAACAGATATTCATGAATGTCTCTCTTCAGGTCTCCAAAAATGTGAAAATTACACGAGGAGAGACCTGGGCTGTAGGGGGGGGGGGATGCTGAAGCACTTCCCAACCAAATCTCTGTAGCATATTCCTCACAGATTTGGTAGTGTGGGGGTGCGCATTACCATGAAGGATAATGCCGTTCGATAGCATTCCAGGGTGTTTTGACTTTATGACATCTCAGTTTCTGCAAAGTGTCTTCACAGCACTGTGCACTGATTATGACCCCATGCTCGAGAAATTTGACAAGCAGAGGGCCCTTGCAGTCAAAGAACGTCATCATCACTTTACCAGAACTTGTGTGTATGGCTTTGGATTTCTTCGGTGGGGGAGAATTCACGCGTTTCCACTGTGGGCTCTGCCATTTGCTCTCAAGTTCAAAATGGTGGCACCAAGTTTCATCCCCAGTGGCAATACAGGACAGAAAAGCATACTCTTCCTCATGGTATCGTTGGAAGTGACCCAGTGATACAGCCATTCTCTGAGTCTTGTTCCTTCGTGAGTTGATGTGGAACCCACTGTGCGCAGATTTTGCAGCACAGCAGGTGTACGGAACCATGACTTATTCCCATCAAAATACTAATTTCTTCCACAGTGGTCTGTCGGTTTGCCCAGATGACCATCTAATGCAGCAATAACATCAGGAGTGACACGATGCACCTGTACTGGGTGAGCATCATCTTGAAATGACACACGTCCCTCTCAGAACCTCTTATCCCATGCCAGCACATGCAAACGTGACGTGCTGTGTTCGCCGTAACCAACAGACATGCGACGATGAATTTCTTGTCCTCCTACTCCTTCAGCAGTCAAAAAGCACACTACACTTCACTGTTCTTCTTTACCTGCCATTACTGATGTTAGATGACCACATGTAGCGCTAACCTTACTTCCAGCACAGTAAACAAACAACTAGTGTGCAAGGGCACGTCACTGTGCTTTCCCGAGTCCCCACCAGATGTTCGTACCATAAGCAAATTCCAGTGTTACCAACTTGCGCAACATGTGAGTTATGTGTGGTGACTCATTTTCATTTGACTGCCCCTTATATAATTGAGGTAAGAAATCTTCCACCTGTAACCACTATGAAAAGGCAACATAGCTTACCTACACTTATCTCATTTATGGCATAGAAAATTGTGACTGTTCAAAAATTACACTACACATTTAAAACTGAGTAAAAATTCAAATTTTCTTACAAGCATCTGAACTCAAATGAGTTGGGAGATATTTAGAATGTCATTATCTTGATATGTATAAGAACCCAAGCTCCCTTGATCAAGTGATGTGTGCAAGATATAGCAAACAAACGTATGGTGTTAGTTGAATTATATGTCAATGTGATGTTGAATTATATGTCAATGTGATGTTACCCAAGATAAGCAGTGTACTAGGCAAAACTACTGAGCTAGGTGATACCATACAATACTGCCTTGACCTTTTCCCTCTATAGGAAGCAAACTTGCCACCAACTGATACTACCCATAAATTACACTGACATACTCTCTACAAGTCAACAATTACAAATGTTGGAATTGTAAAATAGCTTAAAGTTGTATGTAACAAATTTAATGTAATCAAAATCTGTATCTACATAATAAGTTGTTCCTAATAGATGATAATCTGTATGCTACGTAAAATTGCAAGCAACAACATAACATAGTACTCACACAGGATTCAGTCCTATAATCATCTGTTCACAAACTCAGTATATCAACCCATCGGCTACATTGCACTGTTACTGAATTATATACTTGAATTTCTTAACATAATAAAAGAAGATTTCTAGGTCCAGAAGTCTGTATGTAGCAAGCAGGCTAACTGCCCAGAATTCTTTGGTTATCATGGCAGACTCAAATCAACATACCTGGAATCTGTACTAGTAGCAAGTAGGTTCAAAAATGGATCAATGACTACGATGGGGTACCCAAAAGAAACCGAACTAATTTTTTTGTGGGCAGAGCTTTTGTAGTACCATGTTTTGCCACAATGAGAGCATAGAGCTAACATTCCTGAGTCGATAAGCCAACTACCGTTGCTTCAGAAGGTAAGGACTAGTTTCGGCAGAGTTTATAGTGACAACTGTTTTGTGTGATCGTCGTTTTTGCAATGGCTGATTTTCGTGAATAGCGTGCGGCGGTGAAATTCTGCTTTTTGCTCGGGAAAAGTGGAACAGAAACTCTTGTAATGTTAAAAACGGCATACAAGGACGATGCTATGGGGAAAACTCAAGTGTTTGAGTGGTTTTCCCGTTTCAAAAATGGTGAAATGTCAATTGATGACAAACCTCGTTCTGGTCGTCCTTCCATGGCCCGAACACATGAAAATGTCGAAAAAATTCGTGAAATCATCAAGGAAGATCGACAGACCATTGAAGAAATTGTGGAGCTGTCAGGAGTGACTTGGAGCTCAGTTCAGCGAATTTTGACAGAAGATTTGGGAATGAAAAGGGTGGCTGCGAAATTCGTGTCACGACTGCTGACTGCTGAATAAAAACACGGTCAAGTGGAAGCATGCTGTGTTTGAAAGAAGAGTACTGACTTTTTTATTTTGTTTCCTCGAATGAAACGAGAAATGAAAGGAAAACATTTTGCTGATGTTGCTGAGGTGAAGGAAAAAATGACGGAGGCACTGTCAAGCATCTCAAAAGATGAATTTAGACAATGTTTTGAAAAATGGAATAAAAGACTAGACAAGTGTATTAGTGTAAGTGGAGAGTACTTTGAAGGGGATTGAAGGTTTGTGCTTAAAATTTGAATAAATAAGTTTAAAAAAATAAGTTCGGTTTCTTTTGGGTACCCCCTCGTATAATTATTAATTTATAGTTTTGTGCTATCCCTACCAAATGAACTTAAGTATGGGTATGTTCAGGAAGCAAGCAGAGTAAATTATTCCCATCAACGTCTTGTTTAAGAAAATGAAACGAAGAGAACCTCATGTGTTTTCTGAACAAAGATTGATATTTTAAATTTCTCATTTTATGAGTGCAGTTTGTGCAACACAATTCCTGTAATACTTCTTCCAACTTATGCTGTGAGTGAGGGGGATTCTCTTTAATGTTATGTTATGTTTGCTCACTGCTTTGGTGCAAAAAAGGTCCTAATGGCGCATTTGCCAACTCATAAATACCTGTATAATGAAGAGGCAGGATGGCTCTGAAGAGATGGCACTGTCGAGCAACTTGGGCATAACGAGTCACGGCAATTATGGGACACCTTGGTCGATATTTAGCAATAAGATGAGCTGAATGCCCAGACGTTGTTATGACAATAATTGCTGCAGCCAGGCACTTAGCTGATGCTTCCACTGAAGCAATTGCAATGGTATGAGCTACATCAATTGGTGGCAATGCCTGTTAACAGAATTCAGGGGCAACTAGAAAAAACAACACTCTTCAATTTTATACTGTTGAATGGAAATGTTAATGCTTGTAATGTGGATGGTATAGTATCATTATTATTAACAATCACAAGGAAAAAAGAAGAAACTTAAATTTTATTATTTTGATGCCTCACCTGGGTACTCAGTTCCTGGAACAATTGTCTCTGCCAGATGGCTGCTTCTGCTTCTTTACAGATGTTAGCCATTGTGAGCACACATTCAAGAGGGTAGTCACCTTTAGCTGTTTCTCCAGATAACATTACACAGTCAGCACCATCTAGAATGGCATTTGCCACATCTGAACCCTCAGCTCGGGTAGGGCGTGGTTTCTTGACCATTGATTCCAGCATCTGCGTAGCACAGATAACTGGTTTTCCCACCTATGTAGGAAAAATTAAATAATATTACTTTGCCGTAAAAGTTATGCCTTTTAATACTACATATTCAGGTGACAAATTATCTTCTTCACTACAGGCATATGATGCTTTGCCAACAAGCAACTGAAGTGATCCATGTTAATAAAGATCATATCTCAAATCAACATTCAAGGTCAAGGTTTATAATTGCTATCTTACTTTCCATAAGTGAGAACTTCAAAAATTTCTTGGCAGATTTTGTGAATAAATTTTTAATGTAGAAAGCTGAAAGATGTATCCAACAAGTACGTTTCTTGTCTATTAAGACTGTTACATATTACAAGCCACTCACATCCAAATATGGAATTGAAAAAATATGGCAGCCACATTCAATGGGTGCTAGTGATATGTTTTCGAATTAAGTGTTGCTGGTTCACACAAGCCAAAACTATTACTAATGCAGAGAAGAACACAATACATAAATATATAATTCACTACCAATAACTTCTCACAGGCAAAATAATAAATTTTGTACTTTATAGAGTTTATCTTACCTTGTTACACCGTGCAATCATTGCCTTCTGTGCCAGAAACACTTTCTCAGGAGGAATCTCAATACCTAGATCACCACGAGCCACCATAATACCATCTGAAGCTTCAATTATCTCATCTAGGTTCACCATACCTTGATGGTTCTCAATCTTAGAAATTATAAGAATCTTCTTCCCCTTCTCACCTACATAATAGAATTCCACTCTCCATCATTGCTCTATCAATGTCTTTTAATACAATAAAACATTTAACTGAAAATTACTAATAAAATAATAATAATAATAATACTAATAACTCATAATTCAAAAGTGCCAAATCTCTGATCGCTATCTGAAACATATTGACATAGTCATCAGTAAATTAAACCAGTGTCAGTTTCACTATAAATATGGCTAAGTGTTGGTTTTGTCAAACCTAGCTCAAAATTTTAGTATATCTAAATTATTATTTTAGTATCTTATTAGCTGATGAGTGGGAGGCACACAGTAGTGTAGCTGGTTGAGGCACTATGCTACAAGCCAGAAGGTCGCGGGTTCAAGTCCCAATGAGGTCACTGGATTTTTTCAGTTGACGTAATCCTTCCAGCTGCACTATGGCCCTGGGGTCGACTCAGCCTCTAACAGAAATGAGTACCAGGAATATTCTTGGGGGTAAAGGGTGGCCAGCATGTAGGGCTGACAGCCTTGCTGCCATCTATGAGTCAACTGTCTAGAAAATGTGGGAACCTCAACATCTCACAACCCTATGGGCCTCCACGGCCTGTTACAGGGATAGCTTTACTTTTACTTACTTAGTTGATAAGTGATGTCAAGGGAAGTATGAATGGAATATTTTACTGTTACATGTGATCTGTTAATTTGACAAGTTCTATTGTTGTGAAAATTAATATGTGCCTAAACCTTCAGTGAAAATTTACAATGAGGAGGCAGACAAAGATTGACTTTTGTGTAGGAAGTTAAAGGAACAGCTATGACATTAGGTTATGGGGGGAGGGGGGGACAGAAGCCTTCTACATATTGTGACACATTGCGCTGTGGAGGACATAATATATTAACCCGTTGCCGTGGTTCGTCGTGTATGTTTCGTCAGGGATTTAAATCGTCTGGGGGGGTTCGACGTGTATGTTTCGTCCAGCTGCACACGTATGTTATAACGCCCATAATAATTGATGGTTTTGCTGTAGATTGTTAGATTTTTCACTGGCCTGTTGTCAGGAGGACTGTATTTAATGACACACGCGTTTAAGAGCGCTAAGTCGTCGTTACATATGCCTGTCTTGCAGCAACGTTCCTGTGGCTATTGCGAGCTGTTTCTGTTATGAATGATGTGTTTTGTTTGCTCTGAAGCTATAAACACCAGAGACTGATATGTGCTGGTGTTTATAGTATCAT
>NW_019720637.1:55379-58835 GCF_002891405.2 Cryptotermes secundus
CATATTATAAGGTAAGGTTATAAAACCACCATTTAAGATCATTTTAGTGAAAGTTTCATCCTTCAAGGCGTACCATTCACTGCTGAAATACTAAACAACCTGCTTCCATGGCCGAGATACAGGGCGCCCATATTATAAGGTAAGGTTATAAAACCACCATTTAAGATCATTTTAGTGAAAGTTTCATGTTCCTATCTCATAGAATTTAAGAACAATGATGAATAAATAATTTTCGAGCAAAATTTAAATGGCCGGCTGAATATATTGCCGCGGCCGCGGAATTTAAATGACCACGTCAAAGGGTTAATGTAAGATGATGTGGATCTTCCAGTGCAAGGGATTATCACGATAAATGCATATATTAAGATGGTTTGTTGATTATAAATGAAATGAATGATTTTAACCAGTGACTGATGAGTTGAATAATTATGTGTAACTGATATTTACTGTACATGTTTATTAATTGGCTTATATTTTCAGTGTCATTTACTTTGTTGTTTGGACTTCATAGGCAAGTAAACTGTAATGCATGACAACATCTATTGCATCAAAATTGCCAGTATTACACTTTGGGAGACAAACAGTCCAAACCTGTTACAGTTCTCCAAGGATGCCACTGTCCTCTTTAATCATTCTGGAAGGGATGGCTGATTTATTGGCGAGTTATAACTTGTTCCTCATATCTCAACAGAAGAAAAATGCCTTTTCTTACATTCAGTTTGAGTGACCATAAGGAAACAATGTCACCACAGTAGGTAAGTCTGTAGTTTTCTGAAGATGTGAATTATGTCTTTTGACATGCATAGCTGTCATATTTTGTCTTTGGAAGGGTGTAGCTGAACACTAAACTAAAGAATGTAACTGCTTTCACAAGTAGGGGCCTCAGTTCTATCTCTGCGAACTGCAGTGTTCTAAGGAGTTGTTACATGATTAGCTTATACTGATTGCATAATGACTTTGGCTTAATAAAATTGGCCAATTGCAGACAAATTCTTGTCTGGGAGGTGATGCTGTCAATTTAAACCTTTCTCGGGGAAAAAGCAATGCTCCCCAAGTCTCGGGAACATGGCATCTTAAATTAATCGGTGTGAGACAAGATGTGGCTGCACTCATGTTTGACTAAAGTAATCAGGCCTTCATATTTTGATAATATTGAAGAGCTTATTACTCCTTGCTTCCCCCAACAAAGGAAGAAGTGGAAGAAGCATTAAAGGAACAAAAACTAAATAAAGCACCAGGAGGACATAACAAACCAGCAGAATTATTGAAGGCAGGAGGACAAGAAAGAATAATAGCACTCCACAGAATCATAAAGTGTGGGAAGAAGAAAAGATACCAGAAGATTGGGGAAAGAGCATTGTGTGTCCCATATTTAAAAAAGGGGATAAATTAACATGTAGTAACTATAGAGGTATATCAATACTACTGAGAGCATATAAAATTTTAACAAGGATGCTAAAAAAAGAGACTGGATCCATATATAGAAATAATAATAGGAGAATATCAATCAGGATTTCAACCCAATAGGTCAGCAATAGACAATTTATTCACCCTAAGACAAATAACGGAGAAATGCTGGGAATTTAATACAGATATTTACCTATGCTTCATAGATTTTAAACAAGCATATGATACAATAATAAGGAAGAAATTAAGGATGATGATGTCCACTTTTGGTACTCCAACAAAACTAAGTAGAATAAGTAACTTAACCATGACAGAAACAACCAAGTTAAAATCCAGAACCAGTTAATGGAATGCTTTAAGACAAATCAAGGATTAAAACATGGAGATAGTTTGGCACCATCACTATTTAATTTGGTATTGGAATATATAGTGAGGAAATGTAATGTTGACACAAGGAACACAATAGCGTATAAACAAACACAAATAATGACGTATGCGGATGATATTATTATAGTATCAAGATCCCTAAGAGCAATGGAGACACACAAAGAAATAAAAACCAAGCAAAAACAACTGGCTTAGAGGTGAATGCAAATAAAACTAAAATGCTGATACAATCCAGAATGAATCCAAGGCAAACTGAAGAAATTAACATGCAAGGGGACGGGATAGAAATAGTTGACGACTTCATATATCTAGGATCGAAATTCCACAAAGATGGAGAGGAAAATCATGAAATAACAAGAAGAATAAAACTAGCGAATAATGCATATTTCTCATTACTATCAGTTTTTAGATCAAAGGATATACACTGAGCGATTAAAACAAAAATATATAAAACAATAATAAGACCAGTGCTTTATTATGGATGTGAGGGTTGGACGCTAAACAAGAAAGAGGAACCACTCATCAATTCATTCGAGAGGAAAATCCTAAGACAAATTTATGGACCAATAAAAGAGAATGGGATATGGAGAATAAGATATAATAAAGAGTTATACAAATTATATAAGGAGCCAGAGATCTCAGTGACGATAAAGCTTAAAAGACTGCAGTGGTCTGGGCATGTACAGGGAATGGATAAGGAGCGTATCCCAAAGAAAGATGCACACACATCCAACATTACAACACCCGCAACCAAACAGGGAACACACAACACGACACACGATATACCCTGAGAATAAGAGGAACAACTCCTATAGTGGTGAAACTATGCACAGTGTTAGCATTGGGACAGATAAGATAAATAATCTTAACAAGTTTTTAGTATATACATATACAGTAGAACTTGGTTATAACGTCATCAAAGGGACCTAAAAACAGTGTCGTTATAAACGAATGTCGTAACCGAAATGGGCACTTCCACAGTAGCCTTATGTTAGTCACATAAAAATCTACCAAAAACCGAGTTAAAGTTTTGCATTTTTTAGTGAAATACGTAGTTAAGTACAGACTAACATAACATTAACCTTTAAACGACTAAAGTCCCCATATGGGGTCGCACAAGTTTAGTCAGCGGTACGAATGTCCCCATATGGGGTCGCACAGTCCGCGCGTGCGGACGTTATTTGAAATACATTTTTAAGGTAGAAAATAATGTCCTACTTATATAATTTTTGGCCACCATCTGCATGGAGTATCTGTCTTCCCACCTGCGTCATCTGCCAGAATGTTGCTTTCGTGTGGAATTCTAAAAAAAATCCGGAAATGCAGAGTCCGATTTCGCAATTCACGAACTTTGTGCGGACGGTCTTTCGTTTCCCACGCGAAAAGCACACACGATACCTCAATTGCGAAGTAGAGGAAGTCGGCCAGTGATATGGTTTGGCCTTCTATAATCTAGATATCTCCGATAAAACGGCAGGGGTTCGACTCCTGGTCGCACAGTCCGCGCGTGCTAACTTTACCTGAAATACAAGTTTAACGTAAAAAATAATTTTGTACTTACGTAATTTGTGGCCACCATCTGCATGAAGCGTCTGTCTTCCCAGCTGCGTCATCTGCCGGAATGTTGCCTTCGTGTGGAATTCTCAAAAAATCCGGAAATGC
>NW_019720637.1:59559-117849 GCF_002891405.2 Cryptotermes secundus
ACCTAGATACGAGTACAGTAATCAGTTATCTTCATCTGTTTCCTGTTACTTGCCCAATACACACTTTCTAAATTACGTTCAATGTCCATATCAGAGAGATTCAGGAATGAAAATGACGTTACATACGAGGTTGATGCATTTGTGCATGTCGTACTAAGCAAGGTATAAAAACAGTTGCTTTATGAGGAATTAATTCATACCATTGAATATTTGACGCAATAGACAAGGTGTCGCAGAAACCGATGTTGCTATAACCAAGTTTTACTGTATATTTATTATAATTGACAAATATTTTTAAATACTTTTTAAATTTTACAATGACGTAATGGCAAGCAATGAAATAGATTGACGTAAATGGAGCACCTGATGATGGCACTGTAGTGTCGAAACATGTTGTGAAATAAGAAGTAAAATTGAGTGCATTAAAAGACGGACACTGCTTAAATATAATGGCCAAAGAAAATTATTATATAGTACAATAGGTGGTAGGAGACATGCAGGGAAACCAAGAGCTGGATGGATTGATGTTGTGGAAGAAGATGCAAAGAAGTGAATGGGTGTAAGGAACTGGAAGAGAGCAGCACAGGACAGTGAGGAATGGAGGGGCTTGATAAGGGAGGCCAAGGCCCGACATCGGGTTGTTGCGCCATAGAAGAAGAAGATTACTCCTTGCTTGCACGAAGGAATTTGAAAAGTTTCATTTTCAAATGAACAAACAGTTTATTAACAATGAAAGTTGTGTCATCGATTTGGAGCAGTGGACTGGCTTCAAGGTCTACCAGAGCTAGCATATAAATACAAAGGAAAGGGGACAGTTACAAAGACACTCATGGTTCGAGATTTTCAAGACTGAATGATACCAGAAAATACAGAACACAATGTGAAAAAGAGAGAATTAAAACATGTAACAGGAGATCCATTCACAACTCGACTTTCCTATCCATTTCTTATGGAAGGGAGATTTGCAGCATGACCAGAAAACCCAACTCAACAGACTTCAATATTAAAATTACCATCCAGTTTTAAATCAGAAGATAATAGATATTATCAATCCAGCACAAATGAAGTTAAATTAAATCAGCAAAGGTATTAATATATGGTTCACTCTGTGAAATTCAAAGTGTTCACAACTTCGCTATTAGTTGAATATCAAAGTTGTAATTTTAACTTCAAGTTACTCTGGTATAGAGCATTATTTGCTATGAATTTCAAAATTTTCGGAGCTTCTCCACCAGAGATATGAGATGTTAAAATGGCCGATTTGGGGCCCAGAGCAAAGTTTGAAAACTCGTGGAAAATTCTGGAAACTAGGTACGGGGTTCAACCTACATGATTATGTTCCCCATGTAGGAAACATCAAAGGGTAGAAACCACAGATCTGATACTTCCCCTTCCCACTGGTTTCTGAAGGTGAAAAATAGCCTTTTTCCCAAAATTGATAGGTAACTTTCAAGCTTAATTAGACCTAGAGGAAGTGAGTTGAGTGAAACCTTGTAATAACACGATTTATAGTCCATATCATGAGGAACAAATTGGTTTCTTATTGGAGTCTCTAGCTTCTGTAGTTATCGAGATATGGGAGATAACACAAACATCCATTTCAGGCGAAAGCGCATTTTTTCGCACTATAAGAACTTCGCTATTAGTTGAATATCAAAGTTGTAATTTTAATTTCATGTTACTTTAGAATAGAGCATTATTTGCTACGAGTTTCAAAATTTTTGGAGCTTCCCCACCAGAGATATGAGATGTTAAAAATGGCGGATTTTGGGTCCAGAGCAAAGTTTGGAAGCTCCTGGAAATTTTTGGAAAATAGGTACGGGGTTCAAAACTACATGATCATATTCCTCATGTAGGTAAAAACAAAGGGTAGAAACCACAGATCTGATACTTTCCCCTTTGCATTCCCCTTTCCCCAAAATCGATAGGTAGGTTTCAAGCTTAATTACACCTAGAGAAAGTGAGTTGAGTAAAAACTTGTAATGATATGATTTGTAGTCCATATCATGAGGAACAAATTCTTTTTTTCATTGGAGTCTCTAGCTTCAATAGTTATCGAGATATAGAAGATAACACAAACCTCCATTTGAGCCGAAAACGCGTTTTTTCGCATTATAAAAACGGTTGTACCGGGAGAACCGAGCAGATTACAATTTAAAAAAAAAATTGTGGTGTGAAAATGTGTAGAAATAAGTGTACAAAATATGAATTTTTTTAAAAAATGGTGAGTGACCTCTCTGGATGACTTCACATGGAATGACTCATTACACTATTTATATGGCAAGCAGTTCAATAACTATGATATGTTTATGTTATAAAATATTGTTTCGCATTATTGGGGTGCAAAATTTAGTCCAGATGTGTCACAATAACATCGGTAATATGAAGTTGTAGCAAGAATTAAAACTGCTCCAAACTGTGTGTTACCAAGCACATAACTTCTGAGAATGATCACTTCTAGTTTAAAGATTTCAAAGTTATTCAAAATATATGGATTCTAAATAATAAACCAGCCTTGTTACAGATCTAAAATACTACAGCCTAGTAGTAATCCATCTCTAACAAAAAGCAGGGCCTCCCCCTTCCATGGATTAGTTATGAACAATAACCCCTTGAACATACATATTATCGCTTCTCTTATTTGTTGTTTACAACAAAGATAAATTCAAATTAAATTCTGATGTCTATAACATGAATACTAGACAAAAATATAACTTCCACCTACCCTCATCAACTTTATCAGTATATCAAAAATGAGTCTACTTTACTGGCATAAAAGTGTTCAACAATCTGCCACAAAGTATTAAAAACTTGGGCAATGATACTAAAAAGTTTAAATCAGAGTTAAAGAATTATCTACATGCTCATTCCTTCTACTCTTTAGATGAATACTTCAATGTAAATAGAGAATGATGTAAAATTAAGTTATATTAATTTTTAAGCTAAAACTGCCTGTACTTATGTAACCTTTTGACTTGTTCTGTATCCAAAGGTACTAACCTGCTTATGATTTATAGAATGTAAATAAATTCAATTCAATTCCTTTCTGTTCAGAGGCTTTTTGGAATTCTGATGTCAGCCATACATACCCACTAAACTCTTATCTTACTATAATATCTCGCCCTGCAGAATCCCTTGTGAAAATTGCTTTCATGTGAGCCAGTTATCAGCATACAAGACTACATTGTGTCATAACACACAATCTAAACCCCAAACTAAGTTTGTCAGAAGACAGAATCCACAAAAAACATGAAACAGGATATAATTACATTGTAATTATTTATGACCATGTTTAATGAATTCAGACCAAATTGTCTACAGAGCTTCAGATTTTCACATCCCACTGCTCAGTTATTATAAAACTGCTCCAAATGTTTGTCAACTTAATCTGAACACAAACATAGCACAAGTCTCTGAATGCTGCAAAACCAGAACTTTAAACACTGTCCTCTCTTACCAAAGCGGCAAATTTTCACAATGAGTAAACTATTTACAAAATTTAACATAAAATACTGCCTCACTTTCTTGCAACTTCTGGACAAGCCAGGTGAAAGCCAAAGTTCTGATCATCCACCAGATTTTTGCAAACAAGATGCTAAATGTATTACTTCTTTTAAGTGTTAGCTTCCATGTTAGGTGGGTGGGTCCCTTGTCACCACAGCATGGCACATCCTCAGGTTGCAGATGGAGGAGACACCCTCCAAGAATAGAGAAAAGCTGAGAATATATTGAATAAGCAGTTGCGAACAGCTGACAAGGTGTAGTCCTCCAGCTTGGAGTTGGACATGGAGCTAATAACTCCTCACCATAAAAAAATAAACTTGTTACAAAAATTCTCAAGAAGCCTCGGACCTGGACAGATTACTTGCATAAATGACCTAAGCTAAAGAAAATGAGCATGAGATTCGGCATGTGAAATGTTCTCATAGAGATAGGATGGGATGGTATGGATTGGATTGATCTGGCTCAGGATAGGGACCAGTGGAGGGATCTTGTGAACACAGTAATGAACCATCGGGTTCCATAAAATTCTGGGAAATTCTTGAGTAGCTGCAGATTTAGCTTCTCCTCTAGAAGGGCTCAGCTCCATAAGTAAGTGTTAGCTTCATTTGAGACATTAAGTGTTCCATTTCTATACTGAGTAACTACAGCATTTAGAATTAAAAACATGTAATAAGATACCATGCTTTTTTTTTAATATACCTAAAATTCCACGGATTTCTTGAAGGGCTGCTGCATCACGTATGAAAGAAGCAAATATCATGTCTACTTCTTGTTCAACCCCAAACCTTAGATCTGCCTTGTCCTTCTCAGATACTGCAGGCAAGTCCACAGGCACTCCTGGAAGATTCACACCCTTCCTGCTGCCCAGCAGACCGCCATTCTCCACTGTGCACACCAACTCTGAAGAACCTGTGGTCAGATACATCCTATGTGGTGACCAGATTTCATGAAGGAAGCACTGCAGATGGCCCATCTCTTGACAAGAACACAACTCTTGTGCCATCTCATTATTATTGCAGATTAAAAAAAATCAACACACCAATATCATCCAGTTCATTAACTGCATGCTGTATTCCCCACAATAAGAAAGAAATGACATAGGAATTAATTTTATTTTAGCACCATAGATATGAGGCTGTATTGGAAAATTCCCAGACTGTTATTGTTGTAACTGCCTTGGTGAAAGAAGATGAGACAGGAGGCCAAGGTCACATCTCCGAAAGCCTACTGCATCAGTTTTGTAACTGCACCATGCAGGAACCTCACCAATGTTGTTGATTTACATTCTTAATTATAATGTACTACAAGTAAACGAAATGTATTACCAATTAACAAAAGATGATACACAATTGACCCCAGCACCAGCAGGCACCAAGGATGACATCTGGTCTTTCTGAGGGACAAGCAAGTTGCAGGTCACTTGAAAACTCAGAATGGAGCAGGAAGTATCCCGCTGCATTTTCTGGGAATTTCAATGCTTAACTTCGGCAGTACAAGTCTTTGAAAATTTGAGACTTGACAGATACGTGTCACAATAATTTTTGATGGGGCATACCGAGCGATCGTTAGTGTACCTTCATTTATTTGAGAGCTGTCAGATGGACCGTCTTGTACTTAGGCCCAAATTTACATGGATCTTGTTATGGATTGGCTGAATGTAAATGAGAGTAACACCCAAATTTTAGGTTCAGCCAATCAGCAAAATTTCAGAGGTGATGAAACCGGGTGTTCCCGGAACCGTCAAGACTTCTGCCTCTCTGGAGGGGTCAGTCATTTAAGGGGAGTAACAGGAGTAGCCTCCCGGATGTTAAATAGGTGTTGGCCGGGTTCGGTACACAAATTCAAAAGTACTACAGCCTTGTAGTATGTACTTCTAGTTCACATCTGCAAATAAAGAGCAACAGTGTTGAGTGAAGTGTGTGTTTCATGTGTTTTCTATGTCCTTGTGTGAGCAAGGCCCAGAAGTCGCCCTGAGACAGAATCTTGTCCTACCGTCTGAGCAGCCGAAACCCCAAATGCCCGCCTATCCATGTCCCACCTTTGTTTTCCCCGTTCCAAATTCATGGATTTCATCCAAGTCCACTGGTGCCCATACAAATTCAAATTCAGAGTAATCCCACACCCTACCCTGAACCAAACAGCAACAAGGAAGTGGCGGATGAAAGTGGAGACCAACGTAAGGGCACTAAGAGGACAGTTAAAAGTGGCAACCAACTTGTGGGGCTTGAAGCCTCACTGAGTGGGTCAGTTATAGTTTGCTGTGTGACACTGTGCTGTGAACACACATGCACTGTTTTCACATGAGTGCTTTTTCAACTTTGTGTTTCATTTTGTCTGTGATGGATGGCAAAATCGAGCAGTGTGTCTGCATCAAGTTTTGCATGAAGCTCTGTAAATCTGCTACCAAAACCCGTGAAATGCTTCGTGAGGCTTTTGGAGAATATTCTATATTCTTTATGCAGGACATCTGTTTTCCAAGGGCATTCAGGTTTCAAGGCTGGTCAGGTGTCATTTGAAGATGATTGTTCAGGGCTACCAAGCACAAACAAAATGACAGAAAATGTTGACAAAATTTGGAAACTCATTCATGAAGCCTGTTGCCAGACAATCCATGAGCTCGCAGACACAATTAGGACCAGTTATGGAGTTTGCGAGATCGCACCCCACACCAGCAGTGACGCGGCGGGTGAGTCAGCGCTCCCCTCCCACCCCTCAGCGGTAACTGAGCGCTCGCGTAATAGGCGAGTAATCACCCCGCAATGCGCAACACGCGGTGACGTCAAGAGCGGAGCCGAAAAGAGCCGAGCGGAGCCGAAGATAGCCGAGCCCCGTAACCTGGCAACTACGCAATGCTAATCAACAGCGGTGACGTCACACTAGCAACAGCGTCCTATGCTATACGCACATTACACTGGCAACAGCGTCCTAGGCTATACGCCACGTCACACTAGCAACAGCGCAAGGCTATATAAGCGGACTCCACAGCAGTGTGATCATCAGTTGAAACATAGCAGCCTGCGAGTGTGCGATAACTAAGAAGTCAGCGAGGGGAAGACTTATTGTGTGCTTTCCAGACATAGTGAGTGCTGTAGTACAGTTATACTCGGAGTGTGTAATTCAGGGAGACTTGTATAGCTCCCGCGTTAGTAGTACGTGAAGACAAGTGAAGACAGTGTTAAGAGATTTGTTGTAGGGTTTGTAAAGTGTGGAAACCCGTGATATTATGATAATTAATTGTAGCCGTTATTTGTAGATTGTTAAATAAACCAATTAACCATCTCTACGGCGTCTTCGGTAACGTAAACACGTTACAATAGAAAATGTTAACATGTTCCACACTGTTCCTTCATCACGACAATGCTCCCACCCACACGTCCCTAAAAACAACAGATTTTGTGACTAACATGGTTATCGTTTATTATTATTTATTATTTTTATTAACATCCATGGATCATTATACATGATATAGGACAAGTAAAATATTTTCTATATAAAATACTTGATCTTTATAGTAAATTAAAATAATAAAATAATAGTAATGATAACACTAGTATATTAATTTTAATGCACACACAACAACACGCCTTAATACACTAATCCCACTATCCCGGCACAAGACACTTTGCAAATTTCGATCTCCCTCAAGTAACCTATGCAAATATATATTTCCCTGTCACATAGTGACCTAATTCATGGAATAAATAACAAAGCTAAACAGTAGACTTTCCCATGATTTGCACTAATATTCAACAATCTACAAATTAATTATTCTTAAAATACATGGTTACAAATGACAGGTACTAAGACTTTTCCCTAAACAAGAAAAACACGTCTATACTATAAAAACAATGACCAAATAGGAATATTTTCAGAGCATTCTTAAACTTTTATAGTACTAGTATCTCTTTAAAATAATGTGGTAGATAATTTAACATACGAAGTCCACTGTTATTAAAGTTGTTTATGCATAGACTAGTATTATATGGAACAATAAACAAATCATCTTTATTCCTAGTATTATACAAGTGTATCCTTGAATTGGTTGTAAAAAGATTCATATTGGATTTAATGTAAACTAAAATTTAAGCACAATAGACCACTGTAAGTCGCAGTGCAAGGGCCGAGAAGGTCTACCCCTTATACATTTATTCATTCATTCATTCAAACTAAAATTTTGTATATATATATAAAACATAGTCAGTGTAACATGCGTAAATATTTAAAATATTGTTTGCTACTAGTCATTTTTGGAATTTGCATCATAGCTCTAACAGCTCTCTTCTGCAACCTAAAGATCAATTTTGCATTTGCTGAATTACCACAGAATATCAATCCATATAATAACAAGGATTGAAAGTAAGGGTAATATAAAGTACGAACAGTCTCGAACCGTAATACTCTTTTGATTACTCATAAACCAAAACATAGTTTGCATATCTTTTTTGATAGTTCTTGAGTATGTATAGACCAGCTTAAATTTTTATCCAGCCAAATTCCCAAGATTTTTAGCTGTTCTGAATATTTAATAATTGTATCATAGATCTTTATTGAAGGACATTCAAAATGTACTCTTTGAAGTTGATGAAAGCATATTGCTATTGTTTTATCTTCATTAATAACAAATCTATTCCTTTCAAACAACTCTGTAAATTTATTTATTATTTCATTTATTTTACTCTGGTCATTATTAGCACTATTTCCTGCAATAAAGATACTTGTATCATCAGCAAAAATCGTTGGCCTTCCATGCTCAATGCAGGATTCTAAATCATTAATACAGTATATAGCAGAAACAGCACAGGTCCAAGAACAGAGCCCTGTGGGACACCATATCTTATTGGTCTCTTTTGCGATAAACAATAATTCTATTTAAGATTTGAGGCTTTCACGGCGGTGACTATGAAGAAAGCAGTCTTCTGGGATTTGGCACCGTGTATATGTGGTGTTAACCGACGTTTCGGAGGAACGTATCGCCTCCATCTTCAGGGTAGAAGAAAAAGTATAAGAATTCTGCAAGCCACAAGACCGTGAGAACGGTAGAAGCAGACTGGAAATAACACAGCTGTGTGTCAGTAGAGAGGGAAGGGGGGAAGTGCAAGTATACAAGTGAAAGCAGTGGGAAGGGCGCTGGGGCAAGCGTGGTTTTGTGTACGGGAGTGTAAAGCAAGGTTAAAGGCTGGGCTCTAAACCAAAGGCTGAGGGGGGGGGGTTGTTATGTTGGTTGGTCATGGCCTTGTGGCCTTCTGGATCTGGCGTCATATCCCGGTGGGGGTTTTTTAAGAGAACAGATAAGAGGTTTCCAAGACTTGCTGGGACGAAACCCCTCCTCTCTGTTCATATTCCCTGGATGCAGTTCAATCTCAATGGCTTCCCTAATGATGCGATCCATATAGCGCGTCTTGGTGGCGAGGATGGAGGTATTCTGAAGCTGAATGCGGTGTCCCAGTTCGATGCTGTGTTCAGCTACGGCCGACTTGTCCGGATGTTCGAGACGGATGTGCCGCTGATGCTCCTTCAACCTCGTGTCCACGGAGCAGCCTGTCTGCCCAATATAGACTTTCCCGCACTCGCATGGGATACTGTATACACCCGGTGTCCTTAGGCCCAGGCTGTCTTTAACCGGCCAGAGGAAACTGGATAATTTGTATGGAGGCAGACTACTGCTTTGATGTTGTGCCGGGACAGCACTCTGCTGATACGGTTGAATATGGTCCTGACATAGGGAAGGAAGGCCATGACCAACCAACATAACAACCCCCCCCTCAGCCTTTGGTTTAGAGCCCAGCCTTTAACCTTGCTTTACACTCCCGTACACAAAACCACACTTGCCCCAGCACCCTTCCCCTACCCCTCCCACACCACTGCTTTCACTTGTATACTTGCCCTTCCCCCCTTCCCTCTCTGCTAACACACAGCTGTGTTATTTCCAGTTTGCTTCTACCGTTCTCACGGTCTTGTCGCTTGCAGAATTCTTATACTTTTTCTTCTACCCTGAAGATGGAGGCGATACGTTCCTCCGAAACGTCGGTTAACACCACATATACACGGTGCCAAATTCCAGAAGACTGCTTTCTTAATAATTCTATTTGTTTCTTTACAACTGTATGTAATTTCTACAATCTGTTCCCTATTTTTTAGAGATGATTGGAACCATTTTAATGATACCCCTCATATTCCCATTCCTGACATTTTCTTTAACAAGATATCATGAGCCACCAAGTCAAACGCTTTTGACAAATCCAAGAATAATCCTATACTTATATCCCTCTTATCCAAAGATTTGTAGACCCTGTTAATGAACTTGGCAATTGCAGTATTCATTGATTTCCCTTTGCAGAAACCATGCTGTTTATTATTAATTATACTAAAAATATTTTTAAATGATGAAAGCCTTTTATGCATGATTTTTTCATTTATTTTTGAAAAAACAGAAATCAGTGAAACTGGTTTATAATTCCCAACATCTGTATCAGGTCCTATTTTATACTAAGGTTTCACTTTTGCAATTTTTAACAGGTCAAGAAAATACCCAGTTAAGAGTGACAAATTTATTATATATGTTGAAACAATTATAATCCTAGGATAACATTTTTCGATAATATACCCACAGATATCATCTATACCCATTGATTTTTTATTATCCAATCCTTTAATTATGCCTACCACTTCCACATCAGTAGTTGGAGTTAAAAACATGCGTCTACCATTATATTTTACTGTATTGGCACCAACTTCAATATTTCTTGGTAATAAATTACTACTCAGAATATTATGGGCAATACTAGTGTAATAGTCATTAAAAACATCGGCTATAACTTTTGGATCCTGAATATTTACGCCATTCACACTGAATTCAATATTCCTAGTTTCTTTCTTCTGTTTACCTAGTTCCTCCTTGATTAAGTCCCACATAGCTTTTGATTTATTCCCGGACGTATTTATTTACATGTTAATAGTTATTCTTTTGGCATCACTGATAACTTTTATTATATATTTTTTGTACCCACAACAGTACTTTTTCAATTCTTCTGACATATTTGCTTCCTTCATTAGTCTATTAAGAAACCTAAGTTTGATACTTGATACCCTTATACCTGAGGTAACCCATTTATTTTTCTGCTGCTTAAATTTTACCCTTTTTCTAGGCATAGCTACATCATAATAGTACTGAAAAATAAGTAGAAATTCGTTGTATGCATTGTTCACTGAGGTTTGCTTAAAAACAAGCCCCCAAGTCTCTTTCTCTAATAGATAATTTAAATACTGAACATTCTCTTCCCCACAAGATCTAACAGGTCTAAATTCTTCTTTGACAATATCTTGCCTCTTATTCTTCTTATACTGCATCTGTACTTTTAGTATTTGTGCATAATGGTCAGAATATCCTGCTGCGATCACCTTAAATTTGTAATCCCATAAGGACTTGTATCATTATTTCATCTATGGCTGTTTGACATCTAGACCCTATTCTCGTTGGGACATCCACTACTGCTTGCAAGCCATATGAATTTAACATTGTCTGCAGTTGTAGATTTACACTTCTGCCCAAGAAATCTATGTTGAGATCAATAACAATAATACCTTTCCCTTCATTTATTAATTTACTAAGTATAGTATCCATAGTTTCAATAAATATATTAATTTTACTATACACAAATGATAATTGTATTAAACTGGTTTAGTTCAATTATACTGGCTTCAAAATGCTCTTCTTGATTCAGACTATCAAATTATAAGGCTCTGCTTCCAAATTTGTTTTAACATAAATACACGAATGCCCGTGGTGTTTACTTTTTCCTACAAAATTTCAAGACAAGGGAAAAGTTCTCAGAATTAATTTCATTTTCCCCCACCCAATGTCCGGTAATGCATAGCACATCCAAATCTAGTGCATTATCAGTAACACATCAATATTCAACTTTTTATTATTTAAACTTTCTATGTTATGATGAATATTTGAATGCTGGTACTGATTTTATTATTATACTTCAAAATACCAGCTTTCTGCTTATTTACAAAAAATCTTTGTTAACTTTACTGGGGGCCTCCTTACTCTGGTTGACATACAAACTTCCTGGTGTTGATCACTTTCAGATAGCACCATATAGTTGAGTAATGGATCTAATACAATCTTCTCTGTTTCGTTCCCCTGGTTACCAGCAGCCTCCTCAAGGACAATGTCTTCTTTATATTCTAGTGGAATAGCGTTAACTACTGACCCAAGCTTCCACTGAACCAGTTCCGCTATCTGTTGACATATTTTCTCCTTTCCTCCGTTATTTATGTGAAGCCCATGTCTTGTAAAATGCTGCCTGTCAAGATTTACACTACTAATCAACACATGTTCATAACATTTCAGCCTTTTGGCTAGATGTCTATTAAATAATCTAGCCTCTTTATTAACATATAACCAATCAATGTCTTTGTAGTGCTTCCATAACTATGATGTTGGTATGACTGGTCCTCCTTACAAAGTTAATTATGTTTCTCAATCCTGCCTTTGCATGCGCACACCACTACATCATCATCTTTTGACATGTCTTTATCAATATTAGTATCTACATGGTGCATTCCGTATATAATGCCCCCTATTTTTTTGTGTTAATATGTAACGTCTGAGCTGGATGTTGGTGGTATTGTAGTAAAGGTTGAACCTTCCCACCAATGTACTGTTAATTTGGTTGTCGTGTAACAGATAGCGACAGCAGAGAAGTATACCAAAATGGCATCTGACAGAGAAGTGCGTATGAAAGAGAAATGTGTTATTGAATTTTTCACTGCCAAACAAATTGTACCCACTGACATCCATCGACGCTTGCTAAAGGTGTACGGAGACAATACAGTGGATGTCAGCACAGTGATTCGGTGGGTAGTGCGTTTCAACAGCGGCGAAAGTGAAGTGCACGACAAGCCATACCATGGGCGTCCCTTCAGCTGCCAGTCCTCACAATGAACAGCGCCTCATCCGAACAGATCAGCAGATAACGACCAGGGACTGTCAATTCTGAACACTACAAGATGACACTGACTAAGCTGAAAGCCCGTATTTCCCGAGTCAGGCCAGAGAAGCAGACAACCTTTCGCTTGCAACATGATAACACTAGACCCCACACCAGTTTGGCGACCACCGCGCACATTGCAAACTTTGGCTGGACTGTCCTACCACATCCACCTTATAGCACCTTCAGACTTCCATCTCTTTGGACCTATGAAAGACGGACTATGTGGGCAACATTTTCCAGACAACAACGCTGTCATTGCAGCTGTAAGAAAGTGGCTAGCCTCTGCTGGCGCAGACTTTTACAGGCACGGCATACAGGCTCTTGTTCATCGATGGCAAAAGTGCATAACGAATGGTGGTGATTATGTGAAAAAATAGCTGTAAGTAGCTGAAATCATGCTCTATTTAACTGTGTTATTATGATTTCTGTATCTGTTGTAGTTTTCTTTTAAAAAAAATAGGAGGCATTATATACAGAACGCCCTTAGTAAAATATCACTGGACTTTGCACCTGGCTTTACAAATCCGCTAACACCAAACTTGTTATTTAAATTCAGTTTCAGCAAGTCTGCATATCTTCTCACTTGACTATCCCCAAGTAGCAAGACTCTATGTCTCCTAGATTTTTCTTTTGCAGCTCTAGGTGTTATAGTCTTCTTGCCCTGTTTCTATAGCATCCAGAAACTTCTCCAAGGGCATCACAAAATGATTGACCAGCAGTGGTATTTTAAACTGTTGAGGGTTCCGGTTCATCTTCTGACATTTTCGACTCACAACAGACCCATCTCCCATTGTGTAGAATCCTCATTTTGCTGCAGGTAGTTTGCATCTGTTTCTCCTGTCTGGTGTTACGTATTTAACTTTATTGCTTTGTGCAGCAATTCAGCAACTTTCAGCATAGATTTAAGTGCAATCAGAGTTTTTTTTCTAATTCTAATTTAAGTATAACATAACAACTACACATAACTTCACTCGATTCACTATTATTAGTAGCTAAAACTGTAGCTTTATTAGCACTACCTCCTATACGATCCGCCATGCTGAAACATCGTTTCTCATCCTCCCTACCTGCCGGATTTAGCCCCCTTTCATTCGCTTTGTTTCCCAAATTGAAAATGAAGCTGAATGGATGAAAATTTGAAACAGTGTCTGAGATTCAAAGGGAATTGCAAGTGGTACTTGATAGCATTAATGAAAATTACTTATACGGTGCTTTTGAAACATGGAAGAAACGATGGGATCACTGCGTACGTTCCCAAGGAGACTATTTTGAAGGAGATGGCAGCCAAAATTCAGTAAGCCAGCATTTTTTTTTGCTTAGCCCGGGAACTTTCTGGTAGCACCTCATATGAGCTGGAATGTTGTTGTTAAGTGTCCAATAATAGCTTACATTTTTACAGCATACATTTACAACTTGATGCAAACCAACACACACAAATTCACTTGAAATTATTACGGCTCACAATATATTTCTATAACAAATTTGTTATGCTAGTAGAATTCAGCTTATTTTCATGATGTAGAAGGCCAAAAAATACTTCTAACCAATAACGTTATATTTAGTACATATCAAGAGAGGGGATACATATTATTTTGGAAGCTTTAGTATGGGAGCTCAATTCACTTGAAAGGTTTAACTTAAAGCAACTCAAGTTTTCAGTTTATGGATTTTTTTACACAGCAGTTATAACCAACGCAGTGACTCGGAACTAGTTATCTTATAGCTGTCTTCAATTTCTGAGTCTATATTATATAAAAAGGAAACTCATTATTTGCACATCTCCTGCAATGAAAGAAGTGCAGATGTACTTACCAACATTGTTGACAACAAGCGATATGAGTCCATCATCAACAAACACCCTGTTGCCTTTCTTCACCACCTTAGTGATGTTCTCATAATCCACAAAGACTGTCTGAGCAGTCCCTTTCTCAGCATGTGCCTTGTCCGTTGTTAGCTTGATTGAGTCACCTTTCTTCAATTCAACTTCAGCTGACCCACCCTGGCAAGAGATGAGTATTACATGAAGTGTGTGAAGGTAACATGAATCAGTCTCGGTTGAAAGCTGCTAACGTTCACCAAAGTCCTTCCAAACAAATAATGTACTATTTTCTTACCAGTTCCTACCAACCCATCATAAAATATCCACACTGCACCATTTCTCTGCTGGAAAATGTATGACATTTAAACTACGGGAGCCAAATTATATCTATTATGGATTTGTGTGTTGTGTTTACTCCATATGGGTAGCCCTCACATATACAATATATTGTACCTCTCCTTTATAGTAAAAAATTACAACCAATTTTTCTAATTTTTGTGTTGTTTAAAATCTCTTGTTTCTCAATCAGTGATACGGGCTAGACAGCTGAGGAACAGGGTTTGATTCCCAGCAGAGGCAAGAGATTTTTCTCTTCTTCACAGTATCTATCAGCACTGGAGTGCACCCAGCCTCCAATACAATGGATACCAGGGGCTTTTACTACAGGGGTAAAATGGCCAGTGCATGAAGTTGACCACACATCCCCATCTAGTGCTGGAGCTATAACTCCACTCTCCCACACATCTTCATGGTGTGGTGCTTGCATAATTGATCACAAGGACATCTTCACTCTTTACTTACCCCTTCCAATAATCCTGTGCGAATCTCAGGGCCCTTGGTGTCCAAGGCAATAGCCAAGGGATAGTTCATGCCTAATTTCTTGCTATGGTTAGCAACAGCTGCTCTGATATTAGTGATGGTCTCTCCATGATACTCATGACTACCATGGGAGAAGTTGAGACGGGCGATATTCATCCCAGTTTCCATCATTTTCTCTAGCATTCCTACATCTCTGGATGCTGGGCCTAGATAAAATTATCAAAGTTGTACTTAATGTATAACATCTCTCAGTTTCAGTAAGTTTTGTTTCTCAAACTTAAAAGGATATGTCAAGTTTTATATGCCAACAATTCATTCCTACACAAAGTCACTTTTCTTTTATCATCATGTCTCTGCATGTCTGTGTCTCCATTAATATTTTGTGAACCAAATAACCAATGTTCATTCAATTTGGCATAAATGTCATGCCAATGGAAACCACCTCACCCATCATCCCTTTTAATACCATCACACTAATAAAATGCTTTACAACATGACAAATGAAGGCAATTCAAAGCAAAATAACTAGAAATAAAAAAAACAAGTTGTTATTGAACATAATTACCACAAATATTAGTGATGAACCATTTGCTAAGCATGTTAAATTTTCTATGCTGTCACATTATGAAGATACATGCAAACTGTGTCAACTTGAATTAAAATTGTAAACACAGTAACAGCAGAAAACTCTGAAGTAATTAACTTCTAAGTGTGAAAAATCAGCAGCAGAATGAATTACACAGGAAAGCATCAGAATAATGTATAATTATTAATTCCTGTAATCTCTTCAAACAGCTGTTATCTCAGATTTATGTGATGGGTTGTTGGATGCATGTGTCTGTCCATCCCTCCATCCCGACACCCATTTACCCAACCACAAACCCACCTACCCACCCATCTAATCCATCTATTGGTTGAATTCAATTTAGAGAAAAATTTCATAGCAGCTACATTATTATACAGAATTCATCTTCCCTAGGGTTTCAAACCTACAATTACATAAACCAAGAACTGATTCATTCTACTATCAGCAATTCTGAGAGCAAAGAAATGCTTATATTACAAACACACACCCTTAATTAAGTATCATTAACTTCACAAAATAGTCACCCACCAATTGTGCAAATGATTCCTGACAAGCGGACATATGAAGCTTTTGAGTCAATGTCAAGGGCACACATATGATCCAGATGTGATGATGCATCTGCAGCCTGCAACTGCATCCGAGGGACTTGGCTTGAAGGTATGTCCATCTGTGGCATGACAAAAATAATAAAACTTATCAATTCAGGTTCTAAAACAACATTCAAATTAAATAAGCATAATGCCTCAAGTTTAAGAAAAATTTAAATGACCCCCCCCCTCAGAATTCCAGTCCAGCTCAGTTTGGCTACACAGTAAATTAACATTATAAGATTTAAAAATAAGTTGGTTCCCTGTTGTGTAGAAAAAAAAAGGAGGATGCCATTTCACTTCTTCCCACATCATAACGAGCACTAATTAAGACTGACTATTAATATTCATTAATATAAATAAACCCATAACAAGAATCCCCTTCTTAAGTTCTAAAATTGGGAACTCGAATCTCAGTTTCCTTGACTGTGTATGATCTGGATATGTAATGAGCATAAGTTACGAATTAAATAAAAGCAATCAGCTTTAATTTTATTCAACTGTTAAGTTCTTTAAGTATGAAATGTAGTATAAAATGAAGAATATGTAAGCATATCCACCAAGAAAAAAAACTACAGCTCCTTTGGTTCACGGGCTTGCAACAACAGTGAAGTAACATTCTTCAGACAGAATACAAATCACCGAATTTTATTTGGAGATTTTGCACTAATAAGTTTTCCTTTGAATCCTCTCAAAGAAAAACAGAAATCCTGTTTTAAAATGACAATGAAAGTAAAAACACTATAGCTGAGCAGGCCAAAGAATTCCACAGGCAGTGGACACAAGAGCTGCTAGGAAGGGAAGTCATGTTCCTCCAGTCTACCATCCCTACATAACACTGTGGAATAAGCAATCCAGACATTTCTGCAGAAGAAATTGGAGTAGAGTAGAAAAAGCACAGGAAGGGAGGGCGGACAGGGTGGACAATTCAACAGAATTGTTTGCCCAGCTCCACTACAGTAATGTAATAAAGCCTATACGTGTATGTCACTATAGCAAAGAAATGAAATTAGCAACCTTTTCACAAACAAATATGCTGTGCACATCCTACTTACTCCAACACCAACTAAAACAACAAATCTGGTATAAATAATCAAGAAGTATGAACATGCAGGCATGCTGTCTTCAATTTAGACATGACAAGTGTATATTATGTAACCAGAATAGGCAGTACTAAAAAAAAGTAAAGCTATTACACAAGCAGAATGAATAATGGTATAAAGGTCAATGAACAAAAAACAACCACAATACTGACAGTTATGTTTTTTCAGATAATCTCAGCCATGACAGTCACACTGCCTTATCAATACATTACAAGATTCAGAGTTATAAACTATGATGTTCTTTGTCCAAGTGAGTGTGTCCTAATCAGTTTCAATACAATAAATTACAATAACTTAACTGTAGCAGTAATGGATTAAGGTCTTAATTAAACGACAACTGTCTCTATTATAAATGTCATCTTAGTGGGTTATTTAATGATATTGTGTCACCTGCGAACGTTACACATCTCCCATGAAACTTCTCTTGTTGCTTATTTAGCAACACTGTCAGTATCATGACTAAACAACCCTGGATGATCACTGAATAACTGGAAATCATATGGAAGAAAACTGCTACGGCCTAATCCAAATACTATTGTAGCATTTTCCTAGAGGGACTCAGAAAAACCAACAAAATCCTCATGCTAGCTGGTGTCCCAGATGATATTTGAATCAAGCACCTCTCAAATACAAATCTCGAGCATTACGGCTGGACCATCCATGAGACATGACTCAATTATTACAGATAGGTGATAAGAGTATGGGAGGAAATATATTCATGGTCTAGCTTAAGGTATAACTAGCATCTGTATTACAGGACTGCAGAACTTATGAAACACTTCATTCAGGATAATCAGTCAAGAATATCCAGATTATAAAAGAGGGCTAATCATTATACTGCAACATTCAGTGACTGATCAACTGTACCTTGCAAATACTACTGTTTCACAAAATCATTTCACTGTCAAATGTGTTATTAGTAACAGCAGTGGTGAATTGAACCTGTAATAGTAAATGCCATCTACAAGTTGAATACTGATCCAGGAAATGTGAAAATCAGCACATCTATGAAGTTGTGAAATATGATGAGACCTGGCAGTCTTCATGGGAAACTGATGCTAAGTCTCTGTAACTGCCAAACCAGATGCTGCAAAAATCTTGCTTCAACAATTTCAATATTTCAATATCTTTTACAAAATGTTTATATATATGCTGCTGTTTATGTTGTATAATTGCCTGCTCAGCTTCACAAAAGATCTTCCAGTGTATGTGGAGTGTTCTTGTACACTTTCCATGTCAGGATTTGCACGATACAGCTGGATCACAACACAAATCAGGTAGTGTAACATACTACCTACTGACAACACAAATTTGCTATTCATTTCATTGTAAACAACTACTCTAACTGGATGCCATGAAGAAAACAGGTACAATGAAACTTGCTTTCAATATGCATTGTGTTCTAACAGCAAATTACATAACATCTACTCATAAAATTTAAATAGCACTAGAATGGATAATTTGTTACAGGTTTTTGAGGATCCCAACACCCCATGCCAACAAAATACTATATTTTTCCAAAACAATCAACAATAAAGAAACTCAGCAGTCACAAAACCACAATGATATCCAGAAAGGACTCAGTCAATTCTTTTTTCAGGTTATTTTATATTTTTCCACTATGATCAAGAATGAAACAAACTGACAAGTCACAAAAAAATACTGATATCTGGAAAGGGCACAGTTAATTCTTTTTAACAGCTATTTTATGAAGCTGTCTGTACCTGGACTACATAGTGTCAAACAATCAGATAACTGATGAAAAATGCATTGAAAAGTATTTGGAAGGGAGCCATCATGGCCTAGTCAAGGTATTATCACAGCATGTGCCTGAGTGATGGAGAAATCCCACAGAAACCTGTGAAGGTAACTGGTATCCCAGCCAGGATTCAGACTGAGCACCCCCTGATTATCAAACTACAGAGTTACTATTATGTCAACCCATTCTTTGGCATACCTCATGTAAAGATAATTTGCAATCATGAACGAAGCCATTTTTGTGTGAAGAATACAATATTTATGCCAGGAATAATGTATCTAGAACAATCAGTACTGCACTTGATAAATGAAAGAACACTTGTTGCCAACAGCAACAATTGCAATAACTGGATGAAAATAGCAATATACAGATGGAGAAAATGACAGAAGACTAAATATTTTGAGGATATCATCCCTAACTCCTATGAGATGGTGACAAAAAACTTGGAGTAAAGTCAACTGGGTAAGTTGATAACATGAAGAAACCGGAAATATGGCATTATGGACTAATGTATGTAAATGAATGCAGGATTCTTAAAACTGCCAAGAAGGTAACAGTGAGAAGGGAGGTTCTGCATAAAATGCCAGCTTGACAAAGAAAAAGTGGGTGATGACTGCTTACAATGCAAGCCAGCAAGACAGCCATTGATAAGGCATCCACTGAAAAGGACCACACAATACATAAAACTGGGGTTATGCAAAGTACATCCTTAGTACTCTCAGTGGAACAATGTGGTATTTGCATGTATACATCCTATAAAACAAAAAAGTGTTCAACAGAACAGGGAAGATTAGTGTAGTACATGAGACAGTACACAAGGAAACAGTGGTTTACATACTACATCAAATTGTGTAGCCAAACAAATTAATCATAAACTTTCATATTTTCCATAACACTGCATACAACTAGTACCATACTTACAGTGAAACACAACCTAATATTTGACATTCTAAAATTTTGTTCTATTATTTGTCATCATATGTTTCATCTGTGTTTAGAAATTTCAGGAAGTTATAGTTCTTATTCTCCTCCTCCTCCTATGATCATGTATGTTTTGATGAATAAGAAGTTTCCAATCTCTTCTTTCTTCCCAGCACTTTCCTCTCTTCTTGATATATTCCAGTATCGGGCTAAACCAGCTTGTTCTGGGTTGTCGAATAGGTTTTATTTCCTTTAAATTTTAATCTCAATGTCTCTCTCAGTACCCTTATTTCATCAGATTCTTTTTACATGCCTCATATATTGTAATCTCTTCTCTCATACCAAATTTGGAATTGCTTTATATCTATAAGTTTCATTTCTAATTCTATCCTATCCCTTTTTATTTTTCTCTCAGCACTCCATCCCACTGGTAGGATTTTGCTACAATTTCTCTTTGTAAAGGTCCATGTTTTGCCATTATACATATATAATTTAAAATTAGTTCTAGATTGCTGTTTTGCATTGTATTGGGATCTCTGTTCCATTAATATTATTTTTATAGTAGATATAATTTAAAATCATCTTGTACTCCTCTACTGACCTCTCCATCGATTTCCCTTTCAGAATGTATTTCACCAACTAACTCCCTGGAAATGAAAACTTTATGAGAAGCCATCAATTTTCACTTCCCAAATAAATAAATGTATCCACCTATTTGACCATTGTGCTGTAAACTTTCACCCTGACATTTGTGTCTTGGTTCAATGATATCCTCATAGTCACTCTCATCAATATTCATTTCCAGCCAATAATTCTTTATAATATGGTTACTACAAGGGTAGATTCTGAAGGGTTCTGACAATGAGGTATAACTCATAATTACTGGATTTTTTTTACTTTGTCCATTTTACAATATTCTAAAAAATAGGTTGGCTGATTGGATTGGTTAAGCATACCATATGGACCAATTCCCTGTATTTCTTTTATCTCCTGTTACTTTCAATATCCAAAATCCTAGCTTCATCCCAGCCTACAAATTGACCCTCTGGGTTAATTTGGGGTTTTTCAGGTATTTATATAGCTGTAGCTATCCTGACATAAGTTGTCCAGTGATTGAGGTTAGCTCTAATGGACCCAACAGAGTGTCTCCCCCCTCACCTGAGGACATAAACAGACCCAGTTTCTGAAATGTTGTGTTCTCTAGTTTTTAGAATACTAGACAATGGACAAAGTCCATTACCTTTTGCAAATTTGCTTTTTGTCTTTCCCCCCACTCACAACAGCATCTGCAAATACTGATTTCATGTTCGGTCTTTTGAACTCTTAATATTACTATTATTTCATCCTTCATGACATTAAACAATGCTGGAAAAAGGACACTTCCTTATTTCACTTTACAATTTGTATCGATCCAATCTGATCTTCCTAATTTTTATTTCACAAATTACATTTCCTAACCTATGTTTCAGAGTTCTTAAGAATGTCTTGGGAAGAAATTTTCATTGAATCAAAACTTATATTTCTACTACCTGTTCTTAGACACTGCTAGATTAATATCATATTTGTTAAACTTCTTATTCAGGAGCCAGGATATTTCAGCTGGCATAGCGACAGGCTACGGGCTGGATGGGCAGGGTTCAGTTCCTGGAAGGGGAAAGAGATTTTCTCTACTCCCCAGCATCCAGACCATCTCCAGCGACCACTGAGCCTCCCACCCAATTGATACCTAGCATGCTGGGAAAAGGTGGCCACTTGCCTTCATTCAGTGCCAAGGTCCAAATGGTGGAACCATAATTCCACTCCTCCATACTGCCACGTTTTTTGGTTATGAAGATGCGAGTTTGGATCGGTGAATCGGTTTATTGGATCTTCACTAGTTCTAACAACAAATAATTGTTAACATTTTCAAGATTACTGTAATTATCCAAAACACAAAGTCTTCAATTCACATGTTAAGTCTTCACAGGTCCTCTTCCTGTACTCTTCTGTACTCCTAATCCAAATTCATCTCGTTCACATGTTTCTACCACTATTTTTTCATAATTGCCCTCAACTCACCTCTGTCACTATCACTGCCTTGGACACAGTAAAAGTCAGAGTTACTTAACAACTAGAGGTTTACCGCCAATCAGTTTGTCTTGGTGTCAAGCTCCTTGAGACCCACGACCAGAGATTCTTTTTTTCCAACTGAACTCTTGTGGTAATAGTCCCTATGTAACATCCTCTCTGACGAGAAGATGGGTTTGTCTCTTATGAATACGCTTGGCCTTTCGTCAAATGTATATTTCACACTTATAACATGTCATCGAAAATTCTTCCTTTTGCAATACACACAAGTCCTCTGTCAGTACAGGCTTTACAGAGCAGATCATGCCTTACTTACATATCTTATGCTACAATGACAACTTAGTCATTTGAACAGTCAAAAGCTTGACCACCACCAAGTGTAAGCCTCTTATATTTTCTGCGTCTGGCTTCACCTTGTCATATACCACAAGCATGTTCATTCTCATGATTTTGTATTACTTCTGCCTGTCATCTGTACAATTTCGTTATATGATTGTATACATATGGAAAGTTGAAAGCTGTGTGCAAGTCGCGGACTGGTGTGCACCTTGGAAAATTTCCAATGGTGCGCAAAATCTTGTTCACTATCTTGGTTCAAGTCAAAGTCAAAGTCACATTGCGACTGATGGTCAGTCGGTCGGTCGGTCGGTCAGTAAGTCTTGGTGTCGAGCCCCACCTGGGGCTCATGACCAGATATTAATTATTACCGTTTGACAGTTACGGTCTTGTTTTTTGGGTGGCCCTCTCTACAAAAGGACGAGTCTGTCTTTTGCACATGCTGCTGGCCCTTGCCAGCGCAGTCTTTCTTGGGTCCAAGTCCCTTGGGACTTGCGACCATATTGTACTGTCTCAGATTTGAGACTTCCCTTTTTGTCAATCCTCTTACTCAATCCTCAATCCTGCCTTCATTATTCCTGGAATCTCATTATAAAACCATGGCACAGACCACACAAAAATCACACTTCTATTGTAAGAACCACTGCGTAACCTAGCAACTGGTCACAGACAATCCCGTTCCTGCTGTTGCTTGGTGCGGACGACATAGAAAACACATCTTCCTCTAATGTTGCATAATGTAAAGTGCTTACAGAGCTGCTGCCTGGCAATGTGTTGATCAATGCATTACAATATGTCTTTATGGGGAGTGTTCAATTAAGAACAGGGACAACATTCCATTGCTCATATTCTTGTTCTTGTATTCCCCCCCCCCATCTCTCATATCCCCTTCTTGGCTATTATTTCTTCTTGTGAATAAATAAATGATTTAATCATACAGTATCCTGCTTGATACTCATCACAAGGGCAATCAGTAGTACTGGACTGCTGAATACAACTTGGGCAGAAATAATTTACTGCAGCATGCATAGGGAATGTTGTAATGAATAAATAAAATTAGACGACTCCTTACGAGTTGTGGTTGCCGNGGTAAGATGATAGGACATGAACTATGTCAATGTAGAAAAAGCATGAATACATGGGCAGTAGCATGTTGTCTAGTCAGAGCAGTGTCTTCAAGAATGTGATGAGCGAAGTAACACAACAGAAAATAAAAGTTACCCTGCTTCTCAGTATTTAAACATCTAACTAATGAATGATGTTGAAGATGAAATAATAAAGGAGAATAATTATTCCACCTATGTAGATGTGGCATAACATTCAATGTTCAATACCACAACAGTTCCTTGCCAATTCGATGTTATCAAAGTCAGTGGCATACAATAACACGACAGGACAGAAGATTACAACACTTCATAGAACATTGTGCATTTACCAAAACCCTTACATGAGAGGAAAGTTTAAGGATTTATATTTCCACAACCCCTCTTAACTGCTGGTTCACTTTCTAATAGAAAATGTACTCACTTTCCTCCTATACCTAGTCATCTCAGCGTCTAACAGAAATGAGTACCAGGAATCTTCCTGGGGGCAAAGGGCATTGTGCATATAAGACTGACAACCTCACCAACATCTGTGAACTGACTGTCTAGAAAATATGGAAGTTCACAACCTAATGGGCCTCCACAGCCTATTACAGGGATAGCTTTTACCTTTCGCTAGTCATTCTTTTTGATGACAGACTAGAATTAATATTAAATACCATTTTTAATCACCCAGACCACAGCTAGTTCCAACTCACAGATCTACAACATGTATGTATATTTACTTATTGAGAATGGGGTCCGAATTGTACTCAGTGTTCTGAACGTGGCAATATAAAACATAACTCTACAAAACACAAAAAAATTCTACAATGAACTAATTAAATGTTATGCATGCTATTACCATAAAACAATGATGTACTATTGTCATTATACAAAAAAGAAGTGGATCTGCAAATGAAAAACCTTACAACATAATTACGGTACAATAAATAAAACATTAAATGTATACAAATTCATTCCATAAAAAATATCCAACTTTCTACATTAATAATTGGTTCAGACATTTAGAAAGGATTAAATACACACTCCACAGTCCTCCTCTTACCTTCTCTGTATCATAAATAGTAGACCACACCATGGTTCCAGTCTTTTGAAAATGAAACAAACAAATTAAATTGATATTCTTGAAAGTTTCAGAACAGAAACAACTTAGTTTACCAAGTGTTATTGAAACGCCCTTGCCACTTCCCCACCTTGCACACCAACAACCCTGAGCACCTGCACGACTCAGCAACATCCACAGCAAAGGCTTAGCAAACTGCCTTAGCTAAGGCAGAAGATCCAATCAAAACTCTGGCTCCCCACTTGCCAGATTCAAAAATAGATTCTGTGTTTGATGCCAGCAGTGTTCAGAAAGTCATCCTGCTTGCATTACTAGAGTATCCTATCAAGTTTTCAATCCTGCAGTCAACATCTGATGATTCTTTGAGTTTAAACCTTCATGTAAGGTTACTCTAGGTGATAAGAAGAAAAAAAACTACAGAGCAAGTATAACTTGACTATTGATCCCCTTTTCAACACTGTTGTTTATATCAGTGGCTGAATCAAATTCTCAAATCAGAGTAGCAATATTTTACTAACATCTACCAAATCTTAAAACATATGTAGATGGGATTTTTATACCTTCTAAACTTTAAAGCTTTTTCTTATTTCTAACACATTTATTACAGTAAAACTTCATATTTACAACATAACCTCACCTGGTAGTGGTACTACCATACAAGAAAATGCAGTATATAGTGCAAAGGAACAAATGAACTGACACACATGTGCCATCTGCTCACAAGGATTGGCTGCACTGACAAAGGGACTAACAAAATCCTCTGAAAAAACTCCAGTATATTAATACCACTGTGTGTCTGTTTAATGCTCATTCCAGTGAGAAATAGCGTTTAGTGCCAAACAAGACACCTTGTTTAAAGTATTTTGTCTAAGACCTATCAGGTGTTTGTAAAAGTGGGACTGTACTTATACTGTTTTTATTACCTATCTGGTTATTTCAAAATGCTAAGGTTATGAAGCATCAAAATTCACTTGTACATCTGATGATATTCCCAAGTCAATAATCTGCACATTAGTGGGAAGAATTCTTTGTTAAACTGTGTCTAAAGTATCATTCATGTTACATTCCCATGACATGGGAATGCAGGTCCTTACAATAACTATCAGAATGTTACTAGATTCTACAGTATTTTCAACATATAACAGGAACCAAAACTGCCATACCAGATATATACACAATTTATCTTCCATGATGCTGCCTAAATAAAGCATGACATACCCTCAATGGTGCTTTAGGCAGACTTTACAGAGGCTGTACTGGATAGGATAGACCAAAAACACCTTCCCCAATTAATTTTTTAATTTGTTTTTTTATCTAATAATGGCATTTGTGCAAGGAACTCTGTTTCTGATCCATGAATCAACTAAATGGAATACCAAAATACCTTTCAGTGAACACATAACATTCCATAAATACTGTAATCCTTTTTTACATCTGACTGTTTATCTTCTTCACTGAATTGGTCACATATACATTTTGGAACTAACACTAAACAAGATTATTCTTGCTTGGTATCACAGGGGGACTGGAGTTTTGTCAGGGAATTAGGTTCTGAATCACTGATGTTTTCTGCCCTATTGTGGGGATTGCTGCAAGAATACTTTGCATTTACCGTATGCAGTACACTGCATATATACATACACTTATACAGATATCACCCTCATAACTTGGCTGCACAGTGACAATTTGTAACAACCCATGTTAAATCATCATTCATAATATGGCAGTTCTATTTATGTACAAAACTTATCCATAACTGAGCATAAAAACTATATATATATATATATATATATATATATATATATAACATGATACAAANTGGGGGAAACCGAAGTACTCAAGAGAAAACCTTCCCCAGCGCCACTTGACCAGAGCCGGGATCGAACCCGGGCCACCAATTCTGCTGCTACTCAAGAATTTCCCAGCATTTTATGGAACCCAAAGCTTCATCACCGCGTTCACAAGAGCCCTCCACTGGCCCCTATCCTAAGCCAGATCAATCCAACACATACCATCCTATACTATCTCTCTAAGATCCATTTTAATATTGTCCACCCACCTACGCCTTGGTCTTCCCAGTGGTCTCTTTCCTTCTGGCTTTCCCACCAATACCCTATATGCATTCGTCTTCCCCATTCGTGCTACATGCCCTGCCCACCTCATCCTCCTTGACTTGATCATTCTAATTATACTAGGAGAAGAGTACAAGTTATGAAGCTCCTCATTATGCAGTTTTCTCCAACCTCCTGTCACTTCATCTCTCATCGGTAAAAATATTCTCAACACCCTGTTCTCAAACACCCTCCATTTTCTTTAGCTTAAGTCGTTTGTCCAAGGAATCCATCCAGGGCCGAGGCTTTGTATTCTTGACAATAATTATATTGCACATACTGCGAGAAAAATGGTGCATCATAATCACCACCACCAGCAGCATCATCAGTTAGTGATGTAGGCTAATACACATTACATACATCAAAGAAACTTACTATATTCCAGAGTAATAATGTATTTTAGCATCGTATAGTGAGTAAAATATTGTATTCAGTTTCAGTATCTCAATATATGTATAACTCTAGGATAACTATACAGTTTTCTGTAATTATGACATTTTTGCCCATCATCAGGCAGTACTTACACAGACACTCTCAACTCCCCTGTGTTATTCCCCTTCCATTGGTCAATATTTACAACTGGGGGAAGGTAATGTTGTTTACAATGAAGGTTTGTAGTTTTAGACTTAAACAAATACTGTAAATTGTATAAACTTTTGCTCTAGTGTTCTGTGGTCTAATGGTCAGAGTTCCTGGTTACAGATTCTGAGGTCTGGGTTCGATTGCCGGCGCTATCAGATTTTCTGAGTAGTGGGTCTGGAATGGGGTCCACTCAGCCTTGTGAGGATAATTGAGGAGCTATTTCAAGGAAACAGAGGCTCCTTCCTGTCTAGAAAATTGAAATCAACGGCCATGACAATTCATTGTGCTGACCACGCGACACTCTATATCCATTGAAGTTGGCACTAACTTCGCTGACTAGCAACAGTGCTTGCGGACTAAAGAACCACAGAGTTCCAAAGGGTATGCATTATTCGCAATACAAACATCTTTAAAATTTGCAAATTTTGCCTTAAAATCTGTGTTTTATAATTAAGTTAAAATGGATTGGATAATTCAAATTAGTTAAAATTAGACAAATGATGGTTAATTATTATTCTTGTTATTACTCCAATTTTTATTATTTGTATTCATTTCATTTAGATGTGTAGCATCGAGCCTTATGTAATGATTGCTTTTCTTGATGGGCACAACAGAACCAGGTTCTCATAGGGTATGTCTACTTTGTCACATACTGGATTCATACGAGTATTACATATGCATATTTTTCATGTTTGCTTTTTGTATGGTGGTCCTGAACACAACACCAGGATACAAAAAGATCACCACATAAAAAGCAAACATGAAGCCATGGCATGGTGCATCCTTGGTTTTGGATGGAAAAGAACACCTCCAGATGTGAAAGATAGTTGTGAATATATTGAACAGGCAGTTAGAGACAGCCAGCAGTTTGNTTTTCATAAAAGCCCTTGGGCTTGTGGACTCTTGCGAATATGGTAATGAATTTTTGAGTTCCAATGACACAAGGAATTTCTTGATCAGCTGACTGATCACCAGCTTTCACAAAGACTCTATTCCAGGGAGCATTAGTAAAAGCTTGGAATGGAAACTATATACAGAGGGATTTCCCAAAAAATAAGCTTCAGTTGTGTCCTTCCAACTGAATAAGTATGAAACAGTAGTATTGCCTTTAATTTGCATCTGGGAAGTAGCTGGTTCATACCTTGGCCAGAGCACCAGCGCACCTCAGTGAGAATTTTCTGTAGTGATTCTCAGTCTCTCCAGACAACTGCCACAACAACAGAGCATGTTCAAATGAGACGGAAACATGGTATCCGCAACAGTGTGGCAGTAGCTCACATGACCACAGAGGGAACAGAGTAGGTGGTCCTCATGACATTCAATAAGTTCCTTTACCCAATGTAAAAGTAATGCTGTGGTGTACTGTTAACTGACAAAATATTCGCTTTCAGACTTCAAAGTACATCACAAAACTTATTCATGCACTGCGGGGCATGCCTGAAGGCAAAAGGGTCGATTCTTATAAAACAGGATTAAGCCATGTCACCTTTCTACACAAGTCAGAAATGAAGTTCTGTTCAAGTTACGTCCACTGGCACAAAAAAAGCTTTGACTGTTCCCTCTACAGTCACACAATACACTAACAGCACACTGCTGCAAGCAGCCCATTTCCATCTCAGCTGAACACTCCATAATTTGAAATATGCTATGGCCACTTGCCACTTCCAATTCACTCTTCATGCCATCCTACCATCTCATTCAATGATACATCCCTAACTTCTCTAGTTAGTACAAGAACATAAAATAACCCACAAATTAAATACCCTTTAATAACACATCAAGAGTTTAATTAAAAATACTAATATTTCTGGCATCATTATCATAAGTTGGGTGTGCCCTATGGTTTCTGAGGACAAGCCATTACTAACTGATGTTGGCTCTTGGAGAGATTACAGTCTCTTAGGTGTTCATCCTGTCAGGAAAAAATGTCCTAGGACAATGCCATCAACTTTAAATTTTTACCTTCAATAAAAATTTACTTATTGACTAAATTAGACTACTATAAAAGGCTCAATTATACTCTTAAAATATATAACATTTGTAGGTTATTTCTAAGGCAAAAGGTTTTGGATTGCAGTTTCAATGCACTGCCCTCTTTAAGTGCATTTCCTGTTGCTCCTCCTCCTAAAACTACTCCCCACAAATATAAAATTTGTTATGTCTAAAATCAGAAGTAAAAAAACAGAATATGTAGCAATGTACATAAAATTCATATCAAGTACACTCTGCAGCAAACGCGAAATCATTACTATTACTTTCCGCTTCCTTCCTTGAAAACAAAAATTCCGGTGAAACTGCTTATTGTAACAAACACCAGAATGACATGTTATGTCCTCGGCTCATAAAAATTACATATTTAAAAAAAAACCCAAACCGTCCAAAAACATGACAGGATTGCACTCTTAAAGGCAACGGGGTCTACCATATGTTGGGGAACATGTCAATCTGCTTCACTTAGTTCTTTAAAAAAATACAAATTTAGGTACCTCATTTGAATTCTTAAAATAACTTCACAAGAACAGGCAAAAACAAACTCCAAAGTATCCTACCATCACAAAACATAGCAAAAGATAGCAAATTCACGTCTATGTCCGAGAGTGACTAAATAGCTATGAATTTCTTTTCGTACCCACCTTCCCTTCGTCGCAGCAAGATTGAGTATGAACTTGGTTAACCTGCCAGTCAACTCTTAGCCGTTCTTACTACAGTTCACCACCACCCATACAGGTCAACTGGAAGGTCAAACCATGAGACGGTTTTCCCCTATGAGCCTATGAGTGTGTGTGTGTGTGTGTGTGAGAGAGAGAGAGAGAGAGAGACTTTGAGATCACTATAAATACTACACAAAATTCAAAGAATTATAAGATAGCATTCGGAACCTAAAAATATACATTTAACTTGTTTTAATTTGCCTTTATTGTATCAATGTACTTAAGAATTTTATTCATTCGTTATGATGATTTTTGTTTCTTTTCATATCAAGTTGTCAATGGCTGGACACTGTCACTGTATCAGCTGATTTCAGGGCTGCAATTCCATTCCATTCCAAAATTATGGTGTAAAGTATCGCTCTGTATATGATTTCGCAAGGATGATGTGCGGTATACAGGTAAAAAGTTTCGTGAAAAATATAGTAAAGCGAATATTAAATATGGGTGGGCAATCTGACCAGCTACTGAACCTTATTCGTAATTGAATCGAAACGTTTCGGGCCGGGGTAAGAATATGATTAAAATTTAGCGAAATCTAATCAGTATACTTTCACCCAGTGGTTCTCAAACTGTGAGGCGCGAAGGGCTTGAAAGGGGGGCGCAGCATACTTTCCTATAGATAAAAATTAAAACTGCCCAAAATCAATTACAAAAGTAACAAAAAATAAAAATACATATAGAAAAACATTTGATGAGTAAAGGCTTTAATTATCATGAATTTCAAAATAACTAATTACAAGCAAAAATTAAAGCTTTTGCTCCCGAAGCAGTATGGACCCATTGTATGATACATCTGGAGGCTCTGGCAGCTAAAGAACTCAGCCCACCCCTTCATGAAGCGCTGCAGACGGTTGTAAAAACCATCAGTGTTATCAAGACAAATCCTCTGAAGTCTAGACTTTTTAAAATGCTGTGTAAGGAAATGGGTGCCGAACACACTGCTCTGTTGTTTTTTAGTGATGCTTGATGGCTTTCAAGAGGCAAGGTATTAAAGAGACTGTTTGAGCTGAGGCATGAGGTGTTCTGTTTTTTAAATGGGGAAAATCACTCGCTGGCAGACAGTTTCAGCAACAAGGATTTTTTATTGAAAATGGCTTACCTCACATATATTTGAGAAACTTCACTTCACTTCAAGGGAATGAGGCAACTGTACTGTCTTGGAATGACAAAGTGCAATCATGAGAAAATTAGAACTCTGGAGAAACAGTATGGAAAGTGACACACTAGACATGTTCCCTACTCTGGTGTCAATGGTACAAGACACTGATAATCCAGTGCGTTCCAGTGGACATAAAAAGCTGCCTACTTGATCATCTCGTAATGTTGAAAGCTCATTTTGAGAAATACTTTTGCAATGATTTTGATGAATTTAATTGGATTAAAAATCCATTCGAAAATGCTCCTGGGGCATCATCTCCGAATTTAAATGAGTATGAACAACTCATCGATCTCACTAGTGATACTTCATTAAAAAGTAAATTTAAGGAATTGCCTTTGTTGGAGTTCTGGATACATACTCGTATTGGCAAGGAATTCCCAACTTTGAGCCAAAAAGCACTGAAGATCCTGATTCCTTTTGCAACAACTTACTTATGCGAGACAGGTTTTTCTGCTTTGGCAGCTATAAAGTCAAAGTATCGTTCAAGGCTAAATATTGCTAAAGAAATTAGAGTGGCCATTTCTGATATTACACCACGTTTTGATAAACTTTGTTCTCAAACGCAGGCTCATCCATCACACTGAACTTTGACATTTAAATGTTTGATTTTCTTTGCAAAAAAATTAAATACTGGTTAGTTAAATATCTTTTCATTTCAGTACATATTTCGGTTAATTGCGAGTGTTAAAACTAATTTTTATTATAGGCCTAATTTTGTGATACTTTAATTTTGAGTAAAAAAACTGCTAAATAGTATGTAGAAAAACACAAAATAAACTGAATGAAACGTCAAACATGTCATGACTTATATTCTGATAAAAAAAAAAACAGGCTGGTGGCATGAGAGTATTTTCNGATCAAGTGGGATTTGTGGTGGACAAAGTGGCGCTGGGGCGGGTTTTCTCCGAGTACTTCGGTTTCCCCTGCCAGTCTTCATTCCACCAAATTCTCCATCATCATAATCACCTGGGGCAGGCGACAATAGGCCAGTCAGTGGTGGCCGTGCCGAGTGGACCCAGTTGGACTCCACCCCCCCACCCCCACCACTAAGCGAATTAAAAAAAAGACATGGCAGGGTTATGGCCCATGTCACGGAAAAGTGGTTCTTTATCACAAAGTACAATTTTGATGCGTTTAAAACAAGCCGAAATTCTGTTGGAATCGACGAGTGTTGGAATTTAACCGGCCTTTTTTTGGGGGGGGGCCAATTTATAATCTACTTAACTGTAAAGGAAGTAACAAGTAAATGTGATATATCTTCTTATGTCTTGAAGGCGGCAACTGCCCAGCGGCAGTTCTCATCCATTTAATTTCTTAAGTCTTCTGGCCACTTTCCGGCACATGTTGAGTATTGAATTAGAGAAAAAATAAATTGGAACATGTGACATGGCCAGATTTGACATTTCTGACGCTGTAAGTTATAATCATGAAAGCCCCACAACTAAACACTCTACAGCATGTTACAAAAGTGTAAATATAAGCATTAAGCCCTTCAATTACTTATTATCTATGAAATCCCGTTTATAATGCAGAAATACTGTTAATATCGATTAGCATAAAGGTAAAGTTGTCCCCCTCTTAATTAATTAAGCACCACACTGTGAAGACGCAAGAGAAAGTGGAGGTAATTACTCCACCATTCTCGATCTTGACATTAGATTGAGGCATGTAATGAACTTTGTGTCCTGGCCCCTTTACACCCTAGAAAAAGCCCCTGGTATGCATTGAATATGAGGCTGGGTGGGTCCCATAGCCGGTCTGGACGTTGTGAAGAGAAAATATTGCCTCTGCCTGGAATGTAACCCTTAGAGTCCAGCCCCCAGCCCGTCACTATACCGACTCAGCTATCCAGGCTCTGTTCGTTACAGATTATGGTTCTTTGTAAATTCGTGCATCCTCTTGTACATCTGTTTAAGAATGAACCATGCAAGAAACTTGCAGGCAGTTTTTTCTCCGGTCCCTTCGGTTTTCCCATTTATAATAATTCCATCATTGCCACTTTAGATGTTCGGTAGCCCTGACCGGGTAGTACAATATCACAATCTTGATCCTTAGTTTGATGGCTTCATCTCTGGTCTACTTATTGGCTGGCTACAAAGTAAGGAAGGCTTTCTAATCAAAAGCTTCTGAATGCAGATTATGGTAATTTAGTACCTAAGCATAAAAATGCACATAACTCCATGGTCTTAGATATATAGGCCATAACTTGACTTGAAACAGAACAGATAATCAGTTATGTCTTTTAACTAAATTCTTTGATGCATCATAACGCATCGTAATAGAAGCTAAAAACTGGTAAAAATTTTGCCAAAATGAAAGTATCTAGGACCAAGAATTTAAATAAATATCATTCTAATTAATTATGTTTGCATTTGTGTTTATATAAAGGACATTCATATTCGTTGGAAACGCCGACTGTATATGCAACTTAAAAAAAGATTTCGTTTTTCTAATTGTCAGTGTTCAGGTATAATCAACTGAAACAGGATTCTTGGTTGCGTTCGTATAATTATCTCTGGAATTTGTGCTTGGCTTCAGAATATCATATCAGTTGAAATAAGTCAGATTTTTGGATATCAAGGAATCTTGCTAATGCATGGTGAATGCATTATCTTAGTTAATATGAGAAATTGTCGGAATAGTAGCTTAATCCTTTCGACTCCTGTGATTATTTATACATATCTAATGCTGGTATATTTCCATTGTAATACATAAGTGGTAACGTTGTGCCTGTCTTTAGTTAAGTAACAAGCCATGAAAACTTATATAACAGTAGAGGTATAGTTCCATGCATTCTTTTCTCTCTGTGAAGTAACCCTAGCGCCCATCTGATAGGAGGCTAAGTGGGCCCCAGATATTGTGTTGGCACTGTGGAGAAGAGAGAAATCTTTGCACTGATTGAGAAATCCCAGCTCATCCATGGTAAGGAGTAGAATATTTTAACTGCTGTAGTGGTTGAGAGGAGGTGGGATACATTTATTTCAGTCTTCTCAAATGTAATATAAATTTAGACCGTAAAGGCTGTGTTTCTGAGCAAAATATCTCTTGGTTGGCATGGAAAGATTTAAAAGCGTCCACTTTTTCTTCATTAGTCCTGTCCAGCTAACAGATTATAAACATTATTCCTATTACATACAGCCACTTTAATACTTGCCAGTACAACCGCAGAGGGCTACAGGCAGGCAGACACACAAAAATAATTTGATGTCGTATGGGCGATCACAGATGACAGATGACTGATTTCCGGTTTCGATTTCTCTCCTAAGTATTCAAAAATTTGGAACTGTTTTGTTTGAGATATGTATTGGATTAGTAGCACGAGGAATTCAAGCTCAAACCCTTTCATTTCTTTCTCATCATACTTAGAAATGTGATACGTTAAGTAGAGAGAAAAAGAAACAGTTATTGCATTTTTCAATCGCCAATGTTTCACTTTGAAACAGAGGCATGTCACTACAAAATAATATGAGTTTACTTACAGGAAACCTCTCTATTGCCTTCATCTTGTGCAGTCTGCTTTCTTCTTCCTGCCAGCTCTTGTTCAAGTATCTGACACATAAAGTATGAGATCTTTGGAGAAAACAAAAGGTCAGGGGCGTAACAGGGAGGGGAGTGGTAAGTCCAATCAGAAGAGGAGAGTCCACTCATATGCTCGACGTTAATTGCGTCAGCATATGTAATCTCCCTCCTTAACAATCATCTGCAGGATATTACAACAGCCTCAGGCTATCTTTATGTAAATATGAGGCCTATCAGCTTGTAATCTCCTCAGCAGTTGTGTGTAATGAGCCATGTCACAGTGGCTCCGTGGCCTTGCAGCATGTTGTTCATCTTAGGCCCAGACACTAATCAGTATCACTCAGTACTAAGGCAGGCTTCACTCAACATCAGACATAACTTAAATAAATTTATGTTCATTGGTGCACACTGCACAGTCTTTCAGTATTCACTATGTACTTCAGAATTAATACACTTTGTTGTGATAGTACATTCTCTTATATTGTTTACAATAGGCCTGTTTAAAGTTTGTTACTGGGAAGGATTGGAATAAATCAGGCATATGATGATGTAATGATGATGCTCTTATACCATTTAGACCATCTATGATGGGAAATGAGATCATGGAAACTGTGCTATAGATCCGTATGGGGATAAAAAGTGTTTATTTGTGCTATCTATATGTTCCTTCCCAGTCATGGTAGCCGAGCAGTCTAAGGCATGCACTGTCTTTGCTGGCTCAGAAGCCGATATCGTGGGTTCGAATCCCACTCAGGGCATGGAGTCCTACCGTATGTGTAAGATCTAGAAAAACCGAGGTGAACGGAGAAGTTCATGGAAGTAGGCCTAGGCCTACTGGGGCTGTAGTGCCAAGGAAAAAAAAAATATGTTCCTTAATGAAAGTAATGTTTAAATTTAAGGGAGATGATAATATAAAAATTAATTTCTGCATTTAAATTCTCCATGCCATAGAGACATTACATCTCAGATTTTGTATCTTCTTGTTTCCCAAGGAAAGTGAATAATTAATAACATGGAACACATTACCATTTGTATATATTTAAAAACCTCCTCGTTAACATCCCAAAAGTTCATTGCCAGAATTATCACTGCTTAATATAGCACTCTGATTCAGTGCAGTATGAAACTATTAAATACAGAGAGACCCAGTAACAATGGAAATGCCTGAGTATAATGTCAACAATACAAATGCCAAACAAAGACCAAAACAACACGGAACTGGCCCTGGTGGCAGTGCAACAACATTATATCTTAGTGGTTGGACATTAGCAGAAAGACTGGTTTTTACTACAGTCAAACTGGTAGCTGCCTGCCAAATACAATATAAAAGTACCAACCATAAGTCAAGAACATGATGCAATGAAACTATCACACTGTGACACTGAACATTTTGAAAAGATAGGTCTGCACAAGACTCCTCCCTTCCCTACAGCCCTGGTATGAATTGACATGGAGTGTAAAGTCAACTAAAGCCATCTGGCATCTAGTATAACAGACCATTCTAAAATGAACATCCATTTTGAAAAATTCTGTTCAAAAGCTGAGTCATTTAGGCCTCATTTGTTTTGAATTTCTCACTTTTTTGTAACATCAAACAGTGAATATTTGGAACACAAAAAATTCCAAAATGATTTCTTTAACTAATACATTGAAAGTTGTTATAATCACAGTTAAAATATAATCATTTCATGATAAGGGAATGTTCAGCAGCAGTTGGAAGAAAGTAGAGCAATGAAAACCACTTAAGTTTATACATTAACAAAACTGGATGACCATGCAGAAGTCATTTGGTTTGCATTGTTCAAGTCTTCCTTGGCAGTTCCTTCATGGCCACTCAGTAGGGAATCCAACCCCTGGTTAGGACACTGCACAACATTTCTGGGTCTCTTCTAAGCCTATGCTGCCCCAGTTGCAATGTGAAACCAGCTTCAGTAAGCCAGTTTTTAATTTGACTAGTCTGTTTTTCACCATCTTTCATGGAAAGAAAATGCATGACCTAAAATTTGCCTCGGTTGTCCATTTCATGCTACAAGGCTTGTCTTCACACAAGTGGTGAATTAAGCAATGTCTTTGGTATGTTATGTGACCTATGCACTGATCAAAACTGGAAGCTCTGGTGATTGTAGTATCTCTTACCGCCCTTCTCGTCGTCTTCATCCTTACTGCTCTTTGAGACTTCAAGCCTCACGAGTTGGTCATCACTTATATCTGCCCTTCACGTTCGCACCTTTGTGGTCTTCACTTTCATCCGCCGCTTCCTTGTAGCTGTCTGGTTCAGGGTAGGGTGTGGGATTGCTCTGAATACTTGAATTTTTATGGGCACCAGTGGACTTGGGTGAAATCCACGAGTTTGGAACGGGGAAAACAAAGGTGGGGATGTGGATAGGCAGGCGTTTAGGGTTCCGACTGCTCAGAAGGTAGGATGAGATTCTGTCTCAGGGCGACTTCTGGGCCTTGCTCACACAAGGAGAGAGAGAACACTGAAAAAAAAAACTCGCACTTCACCAACACTGTTGCTTTTATTGTTAGCGTTCACTAGGGTTACACATTACGAGGCCCTAGCACTTGGACTTTGTACTCCAATTTAACGTCTGGGAGGTTACTACTGTTACTTCCTTTGGCAACTCACTCCGGTTACTCACTATCCATGACTAACCGCTCTTATTCCCTTGTAAAGACTGCTCTTATTGCCTTGTAATGACTCGCTCCCGCTATTTCCTTCTGATGACTGCTAATGACTGACTGCTCTGGAGAGACAGAAGCCCCGACGGTTCCGGGAACGCCTGGATTCCTCTCCTCTGAAATGTTGCTGATTGGCTGAACCTCAAATTTTGGTGTTCCTTTCATTTGCATTCAGCCAATCCCTAACCAGATCCATGTTAATTTGGGCCTAAGTACAACACGGTCCCTCTGACAGCTCTTAAATAAATGGAGGTACGTTACAATCGCTCGGTACGTCCCTTCGAAAATTATTGCGACTCGTTTCTGTCAAGTCTCAAATTTTCAAAGACTCGAACCGTCGAAGTTAAGCATTGAAATTCCCAGAAAACACAGCGGGATACTTCCTGCTCCGTTCTGGGTTTTCAAGTGACCTGCAGCTTGCTTGTCCCTCAGAAAGACCAGATGTTGTCCTTGGCGTCTGTTTGTGCTGGGGTCTATTCTGTATCATCTTGTTATCAGTAATACAGTTCATTTAAATGTAATTAAGAATGTAAATCAACAACATTGTTGATGTTCCTGCATGGTGCGGTTACATATCCCACTAATTGCTTTAATATAATGGAAATATCCTCATAAGGCTGCCAACTCTTCACTACACACGCACTTATGAAAAGCTAAATTCTTATGAGTATGTGCAGATGAGCTTCAGATTGCTTCAACTTCTTTTAATCCTCTAGTATATTTACCCTGGAAGTTATATTAGTGTATAAATCTGAGTATGTCATTACTAGAAGTAAAAAATGATCTGCTTGTTATTAGTGGTTCCTGCAACCAGCACGTCTCTTGAGCAGACATTTTCTGCTCTGATGAAGGTCCATGCTTAGCCTACACCACATTCAGATTCAGGTCACTAGGTTATCAATAATGACCACTGAGATGAAACTTCTGTAAGACACAGAAAACAGAACTTTTGAAACTCTGATAATTATTTTCAGTAAAAAACAATTGTATAGAACACATACAAGTGCGATAAAAATAAAGGCAAGCTCAGTAATTACTCACAATTTTTAACTTTTTATATTTGGTTCCCACTTTGTCCTTAATTGATTTTTATGTCAAAATTTCACAGTTGTCTACATTCAACTGCCAGAATTTTCGTCACCTCCCTCAGTCTCAGAATTTGGCAGACACTTTTGAAATGTCAAGTTTCACCACTGATAACAAAGGCATTTGTTACTTACTTTGAGAGGAAGGACAGGAACTGTAAACTCTGCTGAGTACCGGTATATGTGCTCTCCACCATTGACTGGCATAGGTACAGGCCCTGCAAGAGGTACTCCAACTCTTGTAACAATGCTCTCACTTCCAGTATCTGAATCAGGTCCATACTCAAGTTCACAGTGGACATTGCTTACAGATGAGCCTGTCCATAACTCCCTCTTCAAGTCTGAGACATTCAAGGACCTGTCTGATTCTTTGTATTGTCTCTCTTCTTCCCTGCAGTCTGTGAAAGAGAAGTGAGTGCTCAGAATGAAAACCTAATTACAAATTTATATTCAATTACTGTTACTGATGTGTTCATCACCGATAATTTACCATCTCAGGTGAAGTTTCAAAATTATACTTCATGGTTAATATAACAAATAGGATACAGTAATTAATGAAGATGGCTTTATACATTAATATGTAACACAGGTACAGTAAACCCGTACTAATCTGATTACAGTTAATCCAGATCAAAATATGAAAAATGCTGTCCAGAGTTAAGTACACAATTTAAAACAGTGTTTCTCAACTCCTGGGCCGCAGCCTGATACCTGGCTCTGGCTTCAATTATACCGGGCCCTCATCTTGTAAGAAAAAGAATTTACTGGACCGCGGTCTGACAAAGGTTGAGAACCACTGCTTTAAAAGATACATGGCATTAAGGAAGGCAGATGAGTCACTTGTCTGTTCGGACAAAACATGACAATTTCTTTGAACCTGCATTATTATGCTGAAAACAAGTCGAACTTCTGGGTCTTCTATCAATGAATATGTGGGAACATCCCACATACTAACATGTGGTTTCACCAGTCTAACAGACAGCACTCACTCCTAGTCAATATCACATTGCCACCAGCACTCACTGTCCAGCTCACACTTGCATCATCACACGCGCTAACCAATCAGCACTCACAATTGCAACTGCAAGTTTAAGCTCCGCCCAGCATGCTCGGTATAAAAGCAGAGCCCAAAGCTCGCAATCATCAGTGATCACATTCAGTTCAGAGCGATCAGTCGTCAGAGTCATGAGGTGTTCTCTGCGCCAAAGACAGCTGTCGCACCTCTCCAACAACCGCTCTCTGGTACCAGACAGCTAACGTAGCTGCCGCAGCTCTCCAGCAACCATGCTCTGTGACCAGGCAGCTGTTCCTACAGGCTCACGCAGCACCACATTACTGGCCGGACAAACCAGCCGAACAGCCGTAAAGACTTGGTCTACTACAAAGGAGCAAATTCTACCAGCACACTCATACGGTGGAACAACCTGCCCTTTTCAGGGCCAGCCAACTTTTAAAATTCCACATAGCTTCGCAGCTATTCTGTACATTCAATGTATACAATTTAATATACACAATTGTTACAGATTTACGTCGCTGTCTTTTAGAATATTGACAACCCCACAAATAAATATACAGTAGACTCTCGATTATCCGCGGTAATGGCGGGGAGACTTGGCGCGGATAATCAAAAACATCGGATAAACCGAAGTACACATATACAAGCCAGATATACCGGTATAAATTTAACATCGTTAATTTTTTACACCATAAAACGCTACTTAAGCTTACCTTTTGTGATGCAGGCCAATGGTTCTTCATTATAAAGCTTCTGAAGTACGGTACATAGCCTATTATAGTTGAAACTGTTCTATTGTAGATTTATACACTGAAATACACCTACACTGTAATTTTAACCACNCGTTTATAAATAAAGGCTTACTTTGTTTTTCTTTTATTTACTTCTTCACACTACCTATATCATAACATTATCCATTTGTGTTCCAAGTTTTTTGTTTCTTAGGGCTACCTTCTGTTTCACTAATCCAGATCATCGCTTAATCTGGATGACCTCCCCCCAGTTAATCTGGATTAGCAAGGGTTTGTGGTACTCATTATATACAGGAAGTGGACAAAATAATAGAAATACTATGAAATTGAGGAACAGAATTTGTGTAGGCTACATGGAATGAACTTCAGTTGGCAACACGAATGTTCTTCTGTTTGTTTACACTCTGTAGTGCTCATGTAGTGCATTAGCGATTGTGTTGAGAGTGACATTCCGTGTGAAAAAATTGGAAAAAGGGAGACTTTTCTAATTTTGAAAGAGGCCAGATCGTTGATGCACATTTAGATGGAACGTCTGTGACAGAAATTGCCTCCTTATTAAGTGTATTGAGAGCGACAGTTTTTAAGGTCATGTGATCATTCACGAATCATGGGAAGACATCATCAGCAAAAAGGAACAATGGGCTACAATCAACATTGACAGAAAGAGATCCTCATACCTTGAGAACGATTGTTTTAAAAAATCACAGAACCTCTGTAGCACAGGTGACAGAAAGAGATCCTCATACATTGAGAAGGATTGTTTTAAAAAATCACAGAACCTCTGTAGCACAGGTGACAGGACAGTAGCACTGAATATTCATTTTGAAGACCCTGTTCCCACAAGAACTGTCTGATTTGAACTTCGCAAATCCAATATCCACGGTAGGAACACAATCGCTAAACATCTGATTACTGAAAGTAATGTTTGTATGTGTAAATGATAGTCTCATGACCATAAAAACTGGACATCAGACAGCTGGAAATGTGCATGTGTTTACGTTTGGAGAATACCCAAGGAAGCCTACAATCCAGAATGCCTGGTTCCAACAGTGAAACATGGAGGTTCTGTCATGGTTTGGGCAGCAATATCGTGGTACAGTATTCTGTTGGTCCCATTGTTACCCTTCATGGCCGAATTACTACAAAGAAGTATGTGGACCGGTTTGATAAGCAAGTGCATCCCATGTTCCAGACATTATTTCCGAGCAATGGTGCAGTTTTCCAAGATGACAATGCCCCTATTCACACAGCTGGAACTTTTCAGTGATGGTTTGAAGAGCATGAAGGTGAACTTCAACACCTTCCCTGGCCAGCACATTCACCAGATTGAATGTCACTGAACCAGTCTGGTCAGTTTTTGAGACTAGAATGAGGAACAGATTCCCACCTCCGACATCTTTAAAGAAATTTGAACATGTTCATCAAGAAGAATGGTATAAAGTTCTGCTAGAGACTGTTTGAAACTTGTAGAAGCCCATTCCAAGAAAGATTATGTCTGTATTGAAGGCAGAAGGTGGTCCAACGCCATATTACTAAAGAACTGTGTACAGTATCTGTATAGTGTTTCCATTATTTTGCTTAACCCCTGTATTTCAGATTATGGAAATCAGATATTCATTACCATGAACTCAATTGCCCAATCCTGTCACCCCACCTCATCTTCTAGCACCATTTGCTTCAATGCAGGTCACTGGTTCTGGACATTTACCTGAGCCAGAAAAATCCAGCCCATGCCTTATATAACATTTATTTTACACCTACTTAATATTTTTCCCCCATCTGTATCTAGTTCTTCTATGTGACCTCTGCTTTTATTGTAAGTATGAAATAAACAGATATGCAGATAATGCAAGTTCTTTACCTTCTGGTTTCTTTTCTCTCCTCTGGCAAAGAATTATCACCGCGACAATAGCTATGATGATTATTACACCTCCAATAACACCTGTTAGGATCATGAGTAGAGGAAAAGTTTCTGTAAAGAAAGAGGTCAGTCGCTTGCTATGAAACATCAAATCTTTTCTTTTATTATTAAGTAAACATTTTCAGAATATAATCTTTCCAATGGCATTTAATCAATTGACAATATCAAAGCAAAGCGTATTTTTTTGTGGAGGGAGTTCCACAAATATTCATTTTGAGATTGAGCTTTACAGGCTTACACCTTCAAATCTGTACATTGATACAATTCTAACATTGTCTCAGCCTTAACATCGTTTGTATACCTGATGACTGCTCATGGATTGATGTGTGCTATATATTATATATATACACACACAGGATGTTTCACGACTTTAGGGCCTAACTGCAGGAGGTGATTTACTAGGTCTTTGTGATCAAAAAAGTTCATATCAACATGTGTCCGATTTTGGATGGTTACAAAGTTATGACCGTTTTTTCGTTCCCATACACGCCCTCGTGTGAACCGCGTCTATCATCTGGCAGTTCGCTATTTTTAGCCAGCTACAGACAGAGCGTTCTCGTTATCTCGACACTTGAGAGGTACCTAAGGCGTGGTGGGTTGGTATGTCCGGCCACGGCTAGTGTGGCGGTTACTGGTGTTCAGAACAGTTCTCATCTCCGTGAGTCTGTTACGTTCACGATGACATTTACATTTTCATTTGAGGAGTATGCAGATATGATTTATGTGTATGGGTTTTGTGACGGTAACTCAGTTCTTGCCATAGCTGAATATCAGCAACGGTTTCTGAATCGTAGAATACCGAACCGGAGAGTGTTTACTGGAGTTTACCAGGCATTGCGAGATACCGGTAGACTTCACGGCGTTTCGTATTGCAGCCGAGCGTGGTGTTAATGAAGGCGTCAGTGAAGAAGGCAGTGTTCGTATGGTACACCGCATTCCACGTACGAGTACGCAGATAATAAATAAACAAATGGGAAATGCAGGTAGGGCAAATCATGATATATGGTTACAAAACAATTCAAAGAAAATAATACACCCGCAGAAGGTGGCGAATACATTAAACTCTTATTTTATTGATAAAGTTGAAGAACTGGTGGAGGAAACTAGAAATAGAAATAATAATAGATTACCACAATTATTAGTCGACCGAAATCCAAACTCCATGTATCTCTTCCCCATTTCTGAAGATGAAATTGTGTTAGTAGTAACTAAATTAAAAGGTAAAGCCTCTGCTGGAGTTGATGAAGTCCCTGAATTTTTATTAAAAGCATGTATTCAATGTATAAAAAAACCACTTACATTCATTTTTAATGAGTCTTTAAACCAGGGGATTTTTCCAGATTTATTAAAAATTGCAAAAGTTAGGCCTGTTTATAAAAAAGGGAACAGACAAGAAGCTAGTAATTATAGACCGATAGCGCTTTTATCTGTATTTTCAAAAATATTGGAAAAAATAATGTATTCTAGACTGGTATCTTTTACTACAAAATACAAAATTTTAACAGAAAATCAACATGGGTTTCAGAAAAATAAATCAACTACATCGGCGTGTCTGTCCTTCATTGGAAAGGTCCAGGAAGCATTGGATAGGCGGTTAGGGGTGGTAGGTATATTCTTTGATCTCTCAAAAGCTTATGACGTTATAGATCATGATATACTTCTTGAGAAATTGGAGCATTATGGAATAAGAGGGAATGCCATAATTTGGTTAAAATCCTACCTTTCTCTACGTTCTCAGTATGTCGAAATAACTTCAAATGACAATAAATATCGTAAGAAGAGGTATAATTCCTCATTTAAGAATGTAAAATTTGGTATACCCCAGGGTTCCATCCTGGGCCCACTGTTGTTTTTACTTTATATAAATGATTTACCCTATCATATATTTGACGGTGAAGTTGTCCTTTTTGCAGATGATACTAACATATTGGTAACAGATAAAAATATAAATATTCTCCAAGATAAGATAGGAGAGGTGATGATCCAGTTAGAATCGTGGTTTTCAAAAAACAATTTGATTATAAATACGGAAAAGACCAAAGCAATGCTGTTCCAATTAAACAAATCATACTATATGTCTGAGCCAGTAATCACCTTCAAAAATATGAAAATTAGTTATACCTCACAGTTTAAATTTTTAGGTGTTAATATATCAAATAACTTAAAATGGAGCTCACATATTCAATCTTTATGTCTAAAATTAAATAAGGTGTGTTATATTATAAAATCCTTGAAAGATGTAGTGAGTTTCTCTACGCTCAGGAATGTTTATTTTGCTAAATTTCAGTCCTTAATAAGTTATGGTTTGATTTTTTGGGGGGGAGAGTGTGAAAGCAGTAAAATACTGAAAATACAAAAAAGGATACTTCGATTAATAAAAGGCGTAAATAGTAGAACTACATGCAGACCAATCTTTAAAGATCTAAAGATCCTAACTGTTACCTCTCTGTACATCTTTGAGGTATTGTGCTACTTTCAGAAATTTAATCTGTATACTACTAGAAATTCAGATTTATATGAATATAATACTAGAAGAAAAGAGGACTTCCATGTACTAAGCTGTAGCACATCTACCTCTAAAAAAAGTGTCATAAATATGGGTATTAAAGCTTACAATAGATTGCCTTTGAAAATAAGAAAATTAAATGGATTCAAAGATTTTAAATATAAATTAAAATTATTTTTACTTGATAATCCATTTTATACAATGAAGGAGTTTCTCTTTGAGGGACTGCAGGATGAATAGAGAAACTCTGCTCAAAATCCTTAATGATGATTTGATGATGTGTTTTTATCCTTGATGAGTATGGTTGTGATGGTTACTTTAGTAACTTGATTTTAAAGTAGTATTTTTAAAGTTGGTCGATTAAGCATAAAGGCAAATAAACTTGAAATTAACTTATTTATATTTAAAATAAATCCAAAATTTGTGTACTTGTATTCTGTATTGTAGTTTTAATTAGAGTATGTCTCTGTTGACATAGGAACCCTTTAGGCCGTGGGCAAAGGATTCCCGAATGATTGTACTACATGTTATGACTTGTCCATGTGTTACTTTGTAACAGTTACGGATGTTAATAAAGATGAAGATGAAGATGAAGATGAAGATGAAGAATTGCCAGCCAGGTCTCCAGGCTTAAGCCCACTGGATTATTGTGTGTGGGGATGGAAGAAAGAACTGGTTTACAATGTGAACGTGACAAAGTGAGATGCTTTGCTCGGTCGCATTCTGGACGCCGCTGACCACACAAGAAACAACCAGCTGAAGCTGCTACGTGCTACCCACGCGGTTCACAACCGAGCGGCAGCCTGTGTTGCGGCCGGCGGTGGTATTTTCGAAAATCAGCTTTAAGCACCAATCAATTCAAATTAAAGGTAATTTCTCGAAGTTAACTTTACATTCATACTTTAAGTGTATCATGTATTATGCTGGTTTATTATTTTGTTCCGTTTATTATCAGTAATCGTTACCTTCTATTCTGAGTTTAAAACGGTCATAACTCCGTAACCGTTCAAAATCGGACACATGTTTATATGAACTTCTTTGATCACAAAGACCTAGGAAATCACCTCCTGTAGTTATGACCTAAAGTCGTGAAACACCCTGTGTATATATATATATATATATAGCACACATCAATCCGTGGGCAGTCATCAGATATATATAGCAATGTTAAGGCAGGGACAATGTTAAAATTGTATCAATATACAGATCTGAAGGTGTAATGCATATACAGGATGTATCAAAATTCAACGGTTAAAACTTCAGGAATGGACTCCTCATATAGAGAGAAGAAAGAAAAATTTGACAATATGGGTCTGGAAATGCATAATTACAGAGTTATCCAACACGTGACAGTGTGATAAAATTGAGGATAAGATGGGTGACACATGCAGTATGCATGGGAAAATGATATGTGTATACAAAATATTAGTCGAATTCCTGAAGGGAATAGACCACCTGCAAGAACTAGACATTATCGGATGATAAAACTAAAATTTTATTAAAAGAATAGGATATTGGCTGAATTTTACTGCTTCATGATATAATCCCGCAGGATGTTACTGAGTTATCTCTCTATATGAGGAGTCCAATCCTGAAGTTCTGCTGTTGAGTTTTGATACATTCTGTATATATATACAGGATGTTTCACGACTTTAGGGCATAACTGCAGGAGGTGATTTCCTAGGTCTTTGTGATCAAAAAAAATCATATAAACATCTGTCCGATTTTGGACGGTTACGGAGTTATGGCCGTTTTAAACTCAGAATAGAAGGTAACGATTACTGACAATAAACGTAACAAAATAATAAACCAGCATAATACATGACACATTTAAAGTATGACTGTAAAGTTAACTTCGTGAAATTACCTTTAATTTGAATTGATTGGTGCTTAAAGCTGAGTTTCGAAAATGTCACCGCCGGCTGCAACACAGGCTGCTGTCTGTTGTGAACCGCGCCGGACATACCAACCCTCCCAGCCTTAGGTACATCTCAAGTGTCGAGATAGCGAGAACGCTCTGTCTGTAGCTGGCTAAAAATAGCGATCCGCCAGGCAAGAAACATGGTTCACGTGTGTATACTAATATACATTACTAACAATTTCTCTTGATTGTAAATGCAACACTTTTCCACTCAATGACGTGTCCAACAATTCTTCTATTGTTGTTTATGTTCATTGCCTCGGGAACGTGTTTACAGAGCTGTTACCTGGCAATAAAATGGGGCTACACATACAGAGATACAGAATAACTGGTGGGATTTATGAAGTATGCTGTTGAAATGGACTCAGTTGCCATGACATATATACAAGGCTTCAAAAAGATTTGTTCAGGCAATCAAAAGTTGATTGGGGGGATATACAGACACACAGGCAGCAAGCTGATTCCATAAGCCTACTTGTATATTTTCAGAGTAAGGAAAGTAGGCCAATAACATTTCTTATAACCAGTATATTTCATGAAGAATGTACAGTGTATGTATGTATATATTTTTGGTAATTATCAGAATGTAACACTTTCCTGAGTTTGGTAGCTTTTAATTTTCACGACAGCTGAAAGAGTTATAGTGATTGTCATGAGATATGTTCCTTTCTGAACATGATCCAAGTAAAGCAAAGATGAAATGCAGATGGTCCGTCACTGCTCTGCTCTGCGCTAGCTGAGGTCGTTTTGGTTTAAGAGAATATACACCGCTGCTGGTTACATTTAAATCCACTTTTTGTGAAAGGGAATTGCAGTCTAGGCTCAGTCCAGTTACGAATTAGCTAAGAGCAATCTGATAGCTAAGACGGAACGAAGGAAAGAACAGCAAGACAAAACTGTAAACATTCCTTTTCTTTCAGTATGGTATAAAGTCTTGGGGGCACGCGGTAGCATAGTTTGTTGAGGCACTGTGCTACAAGTCGGAAGGTCGCGGGATCGAATCTCGATGAAGTCATTGAATTTTTTTCAATTTACCTAATCCTTCCAGCCGAACTATGTCCCTGGAGGTCAACTCAGCCTCTAACAGAAATGAGTGCCAGCAATATTCTTTGAATGTTCTTGGGGGTAAAGGGCGGCCGGCGCATACGGCTGACAGATTTACCTCCATCTATGAGCCGATTGCCTTGAAAATGTGGGAACCTCAACATCTCACAACCCTATGGGCCTTCACGGCCTGTTACAGGAATACCTTTACTCACTTATGGAATAAAATCTTATTCCATGAGGAAAGGGTTAGGAGAGGTAAGTCACTGAAACTCTCACACCCTTGGATAGGACCTTACGAAGTAGCACAGGTCAATGACGTAAATATTAAATTAAAATTCCAAGGAACAACACTCTCAAGGTTCATGGCAACAGACAAACCGTTCTTTGGCTGATTGCAGTGCCATGCCTGCCAGACTCTGGACCCTCTGCAGCATACTGTTAAACAGACAGCTTCTCTAGACTTCGCCATAGAAAAGTACACTGAATCCCCAGGCTTATAATATGACAATGCAGGTACAACACAACTGTATAATACAGAATGGAAGGATTCACGTATGTAAATCTGGCAGAGGGTAATCAAAATTTGGAAATGGTAAAGAAATATGCTAGTTTATAGATACATTTTTGGAAGGAGCACGACCACATATTCTGGATCAATTTCTCTGTCTAAGAAAAGCATGAGGTATTTGGATAGATAGATTGAGGAAGTAAAAATCATTAAACTACTTGTAAAACAGTTAACCAGAATTGACGAAGAAGTGATTCAATTGCGTTTTAACTCTATTGGTGGAATTAGCAAAATCTTGTTTCTTACTATGGACAGTGAAGATGCATCATATTACACACTTAAAGAAGGAACAGGCTAATTTTTTAAACTTTCCGAAGAGCAGATAGCAGTGGTAAAATCGACGTTAAGATCTATGAATACATTACAGGGCATATATGCCAACGAGAGGATACTAGCAAAAGGGCTGGAGAACCACAACTTTTCAGAGACTAGATCTGTCTCTGTCCTCAGGTGGATGGGGCAGGATAGACCTACTCAGTTGGACCCGTTAGAAAGAGCTAGTCTCAATCACTGGGCCTTGTCATATACTCGTATTTCACAAAATAAGTCTTGTAAGAAAAAGTTTGTGTCATGTTTGATGATTGTCAGAGGTAGTTATATTAAGTATAAATATGCTATAATCTGTAAAACATTTACTCTTTTATCTGAAGCAATGTGCAATATAGCATCTCCACATAGCAGCGTCCATGCCACATGCTGTAAATTGAGTTGCTTTATCATATAGTAATCCTGTTGTCATCAAAATTAAAATGAAATTTCTACATACTCTTTCATCTCTCATTTATGATTTTCTCATAGTTATTCTGTTCATCGCATTCCTCTACCTTACTGCTCATTTGTTTTCACTCTTTCTGCTCCTTTCATATAATTTCTGCTAGATTTGCTTGAATTACTTATGAAATTGTTCATTAGCATGCAGGCGCCCAGTTTATTTGCCTACTTCAGGCACTTATATTTATCCTGTTTTGGCAGTGAGTCAAAAGCAAGAAAAGTAAATTATTTAAATATATTTATGTTAATTCAAGCACAAGTTATCTGCATTTAAAGATGCATTAAATGAAGAGGAATAATAAAGCTGTCCCTGTACTTAACTAATTAAGCACTACGCCATGAAGGCATATGAGAGCGTGAATGTATGGATCCACATTTTCTTGACCTTGGCACTAGCTGGATGTGAGTGGTCAGCTTCACGCCCCAGCCTTTTTACCCCCAGGGAAAGAGCTCCTGGTACCCATTGGATAGGAGTTTGGGTGGACCCCAGCACCGGTCGGGATGATGTGGAGAAGGGGAAATTCTTGACTCTACTGGGACTCGAACTCCAATCCCTCAGTCCAGCCCATAGCCAGTTGCTATACCAACTATGCTACCCTGGCTTCTGAAGAAGAATAATACTTGATTCACTTCCTGCTTATTGATTTAGAGCAGAGACTTTCAACCTTTTTCAATTCACAGCACACGCGCCAACAAGGTGCTAAAATTTTCAAGGCTCACAGTTAGTTTTTTAAGGAGAGATTCTATCATTGAAAAATCAAATATTAAGATTGTGTTTAAAAGTTCAAAAGCTAAAATTCTAATCATTATGTTATTTTTAAAAATATTGTTGATCAATGATTTCAAAAGATTTATTTTTAAAATTTATGTTCATATTTGTTATTATGCCAAATACTTACCTTTTCAGTGTTTTTACTCAGCAGTGACATGACATACTTTGTAAAATTAAATCAACAAGATAATTGATCAGTCTGTAACTCTTATCAGCTCAAACAGTTCAACTTTGTTCTCTCTTTTGATTCAGGCTCCCCACAATGGTAGTTTTTCCTTAAAATAGTTAATTTTGTCAGCACTAGTAAGAATATTTTAATTCTTTCCCTGCATACTCTTGTTAAGGATGTTCAAGGCTTGGGAGATGTCAGCTAGGAAAGGAACTTTATTGCACCAGGTCTCATCATTAAATAGGTTGGCTAGCTCAGATTTTTCAGACATGAGAATTTGTAAGTTCTTCCCTGAGTTAATACATCCTTGAAAGCACACACACACTTGAGATAACCACCTCACTTCTGTGTGCAATAGGAGTTGTGTGTGAGCAGCTTCCATGGCAGAACACAGTGCTGAAAACACCCTCGATTGTAATGGCCTGCTCTTCATGTAGTTAAACAGTTTTATCATCTCATACACTACTTTTTGGACCCCAGGTACTACTGATTTGAAATGAGGGCCTCTCTATGCAGGAAGCAGCGTGTAAAAACAATTCCAGGGTTCTTATGCTACTCCAGTGTGAATAATCCTTTCAGGCTTCCCGACAGGGAGTACTGTCTGGAAAAATCATGAGAACTGAAATAACTATTGAAACATCAAGAATGTCTTGGCCTTTTGTTGCTTCTGGGAGTGGTATGCAAAGTGAAAACTGTTCATTGATGTCTCTATTACAAACAAACCTGCTGAATGCTAGGAGTTGAGCTTTTCCAGTGAAGTCAGTTGACTCGTCCAACTGGATGGCAAAGAAATTTGCCTCATTAATATCAGTTGCGACTCAACGTCTTGAGACAAGTCTTGAATGTGCCAACTAATAGTGTTATCTGACATAAGGATTTTCAAAATCTCTTTTTCATATTCCTCTCCAAACATAATTTTTACAATTTTACATCCTACTTGTAAAATTACTGACCCAGCAATTGCATATGATTTAACCTTTTTTGCCATGATTTTGGCAACGCATAGCTTGCTTCTTGAGCTCATGGTACATTGTTTAGCTTGGCCTGTTTGTTCAGCTATAAGCCTTTTAAAATATTTAGTTTGCTTCTTGCATAAATGTCAGTGCTTTGTGTGAAGGTGTGTTCAGCTTACTTGGAACCTTAGCTTGGATTGCCAGTTTTTCACCAGAAACAATATACTGAGCCTGTGGTGCTCTTCTGCAGTTCAAATGAATCTGAAGTACAAGTAATCTTCATTATACAGGAGCATGAGAGTTTTAGAACTAATGCTAAGTACCATGTGTGATACTACCAGAACTAGTGCCTGCCACACTTGATTTATTGTCATGTAATGTAAATTTTACTGTAGTAACTTTTTTATTGGACTGTTATTGTTGCCAGTCTTATTGGCATTTTATGAAAAACATACAGTACTATAAAATTTACCTCTACAAGTTTTTATTCCTCTATTTTCTCATTTTTCGACCTTCCCCAAAATTCTCACAGCACACCTGCAGACCCTTCACGTCACACCAGTGTGCCGCGGCTCAACAGTTGAAAATCAGTGATTTAAGGGGGAAAGAAACCCCACTAACTTCCAGAATACACTGTTAACATATGAAAGCAGTTTTGGCAGTGCAATAAACATGAAGGCAGTAATTGTAAATAGGGAAATAGTTGTGAGACAATGGAACCCATCTTACTAATATGTGTGCCTGGGGGCCTTTAAGGGAATACACTGTTAACATATGAAAGCAGTTTTGGCAGTGCAATAAACATGAAGGCAGTAATTGTAAATAGGGAAATAGTTGTGAGACAATGGAACCCATCTTACTAATATGTGTGCCTGGGGGCCTTTAAGGTGCTTTTGTCTGTTGTATACTACCACCCACTGATTTTTTATTCTGATTCCATTATATCTCCATCATTGTTCCACATACATCATCTCAATTATGATTCTTTCTTTTTCTTCCATTCTGTTACACTCCTCAGCCTTCATCACAGTCACCAACCAAGGAAATCTTTCTTTAACCATCTCCAGTTCAATTTGGTTATCTCTTTACTCAATATCAGTTAAACATTTTAATCATTTTTATAGCCTTAGTTCATAATGAATTTGTGTGCACGAATGTTTTACTTAATTGTATTGAGAGTATTTCAGCTATCCATATGTATAATAAAATGCTGTTGCTAATTTGGAACCGTTCATGCATCTGGATGAACTGTTAAAGACTCAATACCAGGCCTGATTATTCCATGCCCTTAGGTTTCAACAGCTGAAGTTTATTTTTTAACATAGCTTTCAGAAATAAGGGATGATTCATGTTGAAGGTGTTCCAGTGCTGAACATTCAACACAGCTTATGCCTCAAAGCACAAAGTATGCTAATTTTTCCTGTCTACCCCATTAAATCTGTAGCTGGTTAAGAGTCATTGTTAGTGTTTTTGAAATGTCTGTAAGTGTCCTTTTCAACTTAATTCTGGTTTGTCCCCACTTCTGCCTTTCATCTCACTGGAGGTTTGACCTTGGAGTTCAGAGGTAGAGGTGAAGCAGCAGTGTAGCTCATTATTTGCTGGTGAGTGAACAAGAACTTAGGTATAAGGGGTATTGATTTAGGTAAAGTTGGTAGGAGAGACAACACAGTGCCTAAAGAAAGGAGCAAAATGAACTATTGTTTCACCTCTGCAATTTAAAATGTGTAAGTCAAATTACTGAAACTTGGGTTTATTTAATGTCTTTTGTGGATTTGAGTTATGTGAAAGAGATAAATTAAGATCATGGTCCTTCTATGCGAAGGACCCAGAAGTCAACACTCAACAGTCTTGAGGTGACATCATCTTTTGTACCAGAATGGAGATTAAAGCTGAAAATTCCCCACTATAAGTATGTGCCCTCCCATTGGTCCACATTTATGCATTCTGTATTTAGTTTGGAGAACAGATGGGCACTCTGTGGTTTACAAAGTTCAAACCATGCTCTCCAAAATTCTAAATCTTTAAGCTACATATTAAACACTTCAAATGAAAAGAATGGCTTTATCATGTTCAGGAATGTGGATGTAATACTGGACTTGACTTATTCATTTTTCTTTCCTTATCAAGTCTGGGGTTTCTCAGTTCTGAGTTCATTTGAGGTGAATCTCTTCAGGATCTGCAGCTTGCCAAGTTTGTATTGTAACCGTACGTCCCTCGTCAAAATTATATAATTAAGGGTACGAACAACTAATGCATTGTTTCTCACCATGAGAGACACTCCATCGGCGAGATACCATCCTGGGACCGTCTAGTTGTAATTCCGCTATTGTCCTCCTTAGGCTAAGGGTGCTGCTATTGTCCCTAACGTCGCCTGTTTACTCCCAGTATATCATAAACCCATGAACTGACCGTGTGCAAGACTGGCCAGGAGGGGTCTTGGATTCATTGAAGACCTACAGAGGTTTATGGGCATCTCGAAAAATACGAATGTAGGGCAGATGTCGGGCTCAACCCTTGGCTTTCTCTTTTTTCGTTTTATGCCCACTGGGGGACTTGAAAAGATGGTGGTCGGCTATAGGGAGCGGAGGAGGACAGTAGTTGGAAGGTGGATAGAGAAGAGAGAAGTGTTCAGGAGTAGTGGTAGCTAGTCGGCGGACGGAGTGGCTAGCTAGGAGAATAATGTAAATATTCATCATTGATGAAATTTTAAATTAAAACTGCAATCCACGGTGTGTTCTGGAGACCCCCCCGGATTTATTTACCCCGAAGTGTGTTCCACTCCCATCTCCGAAGCACCCGTATCCTGTGATTAAGAACTCAAGCTCAAGCGACAGTCGTGGCAACTGTACGTCAGCGGACGGCTACAGTATCCTGTGGGTATTTTAACTAACGGGCCATTAAAACTATCCTTTGAAGGAAAACACAGCTACACCATCTGACCAGATGGCTTCTGCATTCCTCCTTCCCTCAGGTTATTTTTAAAACTGATCATATCCATATTTCTCTAAGTTCAATCATGTAGCATGTTCATTCTCATCATGACTGATTCTTTTTGAAAGCTGTATTAGCTTCCCATACACAAATCCCTCACCATTCAGGGCGGTTATGTACCTGAAACATGCTGTGGTTGGGAAGACCAAGGCTATGCAGGAACTTTGGGTCCAGATGACCTGTGTGGCCATTGTTAACACTCAGCAAAGCTAGTTAGTCAGTTTAGTTTCTTGTGATGGAGTAAGACTGAATCCACTTTGTATGTTGGCCAATTGGCCTCTAATTGGCCTATTATACCAGCACTGGTTGACAGATGATGAGTGTGGAGCAGACAGTGCAATGAGATTTGGCAGGATAAACAGAAGTACTTGGAGAAAACCTGCCTCATTGCCACTTTGTCCACCACAAATCCCACTGACCTGACCTGGGATCAGATGCAGGCTGCTGTGGTGGGTAGTCAGCGACCAAAAGTCTGAGCTATAACACGGCCTCTCATCAATGGTAACTAAGTTGCCTGTTTTCAGCAAACACAGAAAGTACACAATAATACCAAGTTTAGAGTTAATATATTTTCAATTAACATAGTGATTAAAACAGTATTATCAGCTTCATTATTAACATTTAAGAGAGAGTACTGATGTATAAGTCCATGAGGATCATGTCATTGGTGAAAGAATCTGTGCCCCCATCTTCCTGAATCCTCAGTTTTTTTCCATATATACACATAGGATGGGATGGTAAGTACTGGATTGATCTGACTCAGGATAGGCATCAGTGGAAGGCTCTTGTGAACAGAGTAATGAACCTTCAGGTTCCATAAAATGTTGGTAAGTTCTTGAGTAGCTGCACAACTGATGGCTTCTCAAGAAGGTCTCAGCCCCATGTAATTATAGACTTTAAGAGTGGAAAATACACGAAACCAAATACCGAGGTTGACGAAACTGGATGCAAGTGGCAGGTCATGGATACTCTAAATCACAGTTCACAAATGATTGCTGTGCATTGTTTCTATAATTCTATCATGTCTGATAGTTGCATATTACTAACTTACCCATAGAGCTGAGCCCTTCTGGAGGAGCCGCCAATTCTGCAGCTACTCAAGGATTTCCCTGCATTTTATGGAACTCAAGGGTACATTACTGTATTCACAAGAGCCCTCCACTGGTTTCTATCCTGAGCCAGATCAATACAATCCATACCATCCAATCCTATTTCTCTAAGATCAATTTTACTATTGTTCACCCACCTATGCCTTGGTCTTCCAAGTGGTCTCTATCCTGTTGGCTTTCCCACAAATATTCTATAGGCATTTATATTCTAACCCATTCGTGCTACATGCACTGCCCACCTTCTTGACTTGATCATTCTAATTATACTTGGAGAAGAGTATAAGTTGTGAAGCTCCTCATTATGCAGTTTTCTCCAACCTCCTGTCACTTCATCTCTCTTTGGTCTAATTATTCTCCTCAACACCCTGTTCTCAAACACCCCCAGTATGTGTTTCTCCCTTAATGTCAGAGACCAAGTTTCACACCCATACAGGACTACAGGCAAAATTATGGTTTTGAACATCAGATGAGAAGACAAAATATTCTGGACTGAATGGTAGCTAGCATTACCAGAGTTCAATCTCCTCTTAATTTCCTCCTGAATCAGGTTTCAATTTGTTATCATTGTTCCCAAATATCTAAACTGTGCCTCCTTTTCCAAACATCTGTTTCCCATCTTTATATCTTGATTTTGCCCTGCATTTTGGCGATGAGACAGCAACATATACTTAGTTTTCTCTGTGTTTACTTCTAGTCGAACCTCCTTATTTGCGTCAATTAAAGTTTGTGTGTTTTTTCTTTATGGTATCTATATTGTCACTCATTAGATTCACATCATCGGCATAAACCAACAGCTGATGTGTCCTGTTTAATTTCAGTCCCACCTGGTTTCCCTGGACCTTCCTAATGGCATATTCTAAAGCAAAATTGAAAAGGAGTGGCTATAAAGCATCTCCTTCTTTAGACCTTTCTGAATAGGAAATTTATGAGACAAATGTTTACCTATACGGACTTTAACATACGTTTTGTTTAAACACATTTTAATCAGTCTAACTAGTTTCATGGGTATCCCAAACCTTATCAGAATATTGCACAATACTTTCCTCCTAACTGAATCATAGGCTTTCTTGTAATCTATGAGCAGCTGCTGTACTGTCTCACTGTACTCCCATTTTTTCTCCAATATCTGACAAATGCTTTGTGTTCATTTTTGTAACATAATGATTTTTATGGTGAGGAGTTGTTAGCCCCACGCCCAACCCCAAAGCTGGAGGGCCACCCCTTGTCGGCTGTCCACGACTGCTTATTCAATATATTCACAGCTTCCTTCCAAAACTGGAAGGCGTCTCCTCAATCCGCATCCTGAGGACGCGCCATGCTTTGTTGACAGGGACCCACCTAACTCCTTTTCAACTTTGCCTTAGAATATGCAATGAGGAAGGTTCAGGGAAACCAGGTGGGACTGAAACTAAAAGGAACACATCAGCTGCTGGTCTATGCCGATGATGTGAATCTACTGGGTGATTATGTAGATACCATAAAGAAAAACACACAAACTTTGATTGACGCAAGAGGTTTGTCTAGAAGTAAACACAAAGAAAACTAAGTATATGTTACTGTTTCATCACCAAAATGCAGGGCAAAATCATGACATAAAAATAGGAAACAGATGTTTTGAAAATGTGGCACAGTTCAAATATTTGGGAACAACGATAAGAGGTCGAAACCTGATTCAGGAGGAATTTAAGAGATGATTGAACTTGTGTAATGCTTGCTACCATTCAGTCCAGAACCTTTCGTCTTCTCATCTGCTGTCCAAAAACATAAAAATTAGAATATACAAAACTATAACTTTGCCTATGGTTCTGTATGGGTGTGAAACTTGGTCTCTGACATTAAGGGAGGAACATAGACTGAGGGTGTTTGAGAACAGGGTGTTGAGGAGAATGTTTGGACCAAAGAGAGATGAAGTGACAGGAGGTTTGAGAAAACTGCATAATGAGGAGCTTCATAACTTGTACTCTTCTCCAAGTATAATTAGAATGACCAAGTCAAGAAGGATGAGGTGGGCAGGTCATGTAGCAAGAATGGGAGAGACGAGGAATGCATATAGGTTATTTGTGGGAAAGCCAGAAGGAAAGAAACCACGGGGAAGACCAAGGCGTAGGTGGGTGAACAATATTAAAATGGATCTTAGAGGGATAGGATGGGATGATATGAATTGGATAGATCTGGCTCAGGATAGGGACCAGTGGAGGGCTCTTGTGAACGCGGTGATGAAGCTTTGGGTTCCATAAAATGCTGGGAAATTCTTGAGTAGCTGCAGAATTGGCGGCTTCTCAAGAAGGGCTCAGCTCCATGAGTAAGTAAGTAATCTGGCAAATGCAAAAGATTTGATCTGTAGTTGATCTGTTACATCTATAGTTGCATATATTTGATTGATTTGTTTCCATTATGTTTTATCAATCTACAACTGAGGTACAGTTAATTGCAAATGAAATGAGCTCAAATGGACAAGATGTTTTACAAAATAAATTATACAGTCATACTGCAGATTAGGTAATGCTATCAACTATTAAGTTCTGTTACAGAAATTGCTTCTTAGTACCAGTAGACATAACTAGAAGCATGGTGTTCAGGTAAGATATGTGAGTGCAAACTCTTCTTAGGCACCACCATGAGAACCCATAATGCAATTGGCATTTTAACAGACAGGAAACCAAAATTTCAACATCGAGTATTAACTCTGGAAAGGTTGAATGATTCAGAGTTTGGTTTAAACCTCTGGCTTTGGCTTGTAAACCTCTAAAGTGCCTTGCACAAGAAATGGGAATATCAAAAGGAAGCATAAAAAATTTTTGAAAGTAGGGTGCACCCACAAAAATTAAAAGAAACTGTGACTTCTTCCTTATTTATTTATTTATCTTCACTATATCATTGTTACATGATACACTTATCTTCATAGTTCCGTATTCATCTGTGAACAGAAACAAGTACCTGTTAATATTCTCGAGTTATTTTTAAGATTTACAAGACAATTGTAATTATCATAACATCTCCCTGTTACCATGAAGAATTCACACGTTGATTGGAATGTACATCAGAAAATGTAGTAATTTTCTAATTGAAGGAAAATATCCCGCCATTTCTTCAGAGAGAATGACTAACCTAAGTTAAGTCTTTGTGTTTTCATCAGTACATTTCGTGGATACTGTCGAATTCGTGATTCAACTACAGTGAATTCTGTAAAATCAAAATTGCCAAACATTGCCTCCCGTGTGCGAGCAAGCTTATTGAATTGAATTGAATTTATTTACATTCTATAAATCCTAAG
>NW_019720638.1:0-701 GCF_002891405.2 Cryptotermes secundus
GCTAGCTAGCTTCCCTTTCCTAGCTTGCTAGTTTTGCGTTGCTAGCTTGGTAGCCTTGCGTTGCTAGGATGCTAGCTTTGCTTTGCCTGCTTGATAGATTTGGGTTGCTAATTTGCTTGCTTGGCGTAGCTAGCTTGCTAGCTTTGAGTTACTAGCTAGATAGATTTGCGTTGTAATATTGCTGGCTTTGGGTTGCTAGCATGCTATCTTTGCGTTCTTGCTTGCTTGCATTGCGTTGCTAGCTTGCTCTCTTTGGGTTGCTAGCTTGGCAGTTTTGAGTTGCTAGCTTGCCAGCTATGCGTTGCTAGTTTGCTAGATTTGCCTTGCTAGCTTGCAAGTCTGCTCTTTATTTGCCAGCTTTTCGTGGCTAGCTTGCTAGATTTTCGTGGATATCTTGCTATTTTTGCATTGCTACCTTGCTAGGTTTCCGTTGCTAGCATGCTAACTTTGCGTTGCTATCTTGCTATCTTTGCGTTGTTAGCTTGATAGCCTCTCGTTGCTTGCTTGCTTACTTTGCCTTGCCAGCTTTTAAGGTTTGCGTTGCTACCTTGCTAGCTTTGGATTGCTAGATTGCTAACTTTGCATTTCTAGCTAGCTAGCATTGCGTTGCTACGTTGCTCGCTTGCTAGATATGCGTTGCTAGCTTGATAGCTATGCGATGCTATCATGCCACCTTTGCGTTGCTAGTTTGCTAGCTTTGC
>NW_019720638.1:793-872 GCF_002891405.2 Cryptotermes secundus
TTTGCGTTGCTAACTTGCCATTTTTCCGTTGCCTTCTTGCCAGCTTTGCGTTGCTATCTTGCCAGCTTTGCGTTGCTAG
>NW_019720639.1:0-436 GCF_002891405.2 Cryptotermes secundus
AGCTAGCAAGCTAGCAACGCAAAGCTAGCAAGCTAGCATCGAAAACATAGTTAGGTAGCAACGCCAAACTAGCAAGTTAGCAACGCAAAGCTAGCAAGCTAGCAAAGTAAAGCTAGAATGCTAGCAACGCAAAGTTGGCAAGCTAGAAAAGCAAAGCTGGCAAACTAGCAACGAAAACCTAGCAAGCAAGAAACGCAAAGAACGTAAACAAGCAACGCAATGCTAGCAAGTAATCAACGCAAAGTTAACAAGCTAGCAACGAAAGCTAGCAAGGTAGGAACGCAAAGCTAGCATGTAGCAAGGCAAAGCTAGCAAGCTAGCCAAGCAAATCTAGCAAGCTAAAAACCACAGCTGGCATGCTAGCAAAACAAAGCTGGCAAGCTAGCAAATGCAAAGCTAGCATGATAGCTAAGCAAAGTTATTAAGCTAGCAACGC
>NW_019720640.1:0-1247 GCF_002891405.2 Cryptotermes secundus
TGCTTGCTATCTTTGCATTGCTAGCTTGCTAGGTTTGCGTGTATACCTTCCTATCTTTGGGTTGCTAGTTTGCAAGCTTTGCGTTGCTAGCTTGCTAGCTTTGCGTTGCAAGCTTGCTAGCTTTGCATTGCCAGCTTGATAGGTATGCATTGCTACATTGCTAGCTTGGCGTTGCTAGCTTGCTAGCTAAGAGTTGCTATCTTGATACCTTTTCTTTGCTATCTTCCTAGCTTTGTGTTGCTAGCATGCCAAGTTTCTGTTGCTAGCTTGCTAGCTTTGCGTTGCTAGCTTGCTAGCTTTGCGTTGCTAGCTTCCTAGCTTTGCGTTGTTTGCTTGCTTTGCGTTTCTTGTTTGCTAGCTTTGCGTAGCTATCTTGGTAGCTATGCTTTTCTAGCTTGCTAGCTTTCCGATGCTAGCTTGCTAGCTTTGTGTTGCTAACTTGCTAACTTGGCGTTGTTAGCTTGCTAACTTTGAGTTGCTAGGTTGCTAGATTACTAGATTTGCGTTGCTAACTTGCTTGATTTGCGTTTCTATCTTGCTAGATTTGCGTTGCTAGCTTGCTAGCTCAGCGTTGCTAGCTTGGTAGCTTTGCGTTGCTTGCTTGTTAGCTATTCGTTGCTAGCTTGGTTGTTTAGCGTTGCTAGCTTGCTAGTTTTGCTTTTCAAAATTGTTACTTTTGCGTTGCTAACTTGAGAGCTTTGCGTTGCTAGCTTGTTAGCTTTACGTTCTACCTTGCTAGCTTTGCGTTGCTAGCTTGTTATCTTTGCGTTGCTAGCTTCCTATCTTTACGTTGCTAGCTTGCTAGCTTTCCGCTGCTAGCTTTCTAAATATGCGTTGCTAGCTTGCAACTTTGGGTTACTACCTTGCCAGGTTTGCGTTTCTAGCTTTCCAGTTTGCCTTGCTAGCTAGCCAGCTTTGCGTTGCTACCTTGCTATCATTCCGTTGCTTGCTTGCTTGCTTCGGGTTGCTAGTTTGCTAGTTTTGCGTTGCTAGCTTCGTAGCTTTGCTTTGCTTGCTTGGTATCTTTGCGTTGCTAGCTTGCTCGCTATGCGTTCTCGCTTGCTGGCTTTGCGTTGCTAGCTTGCTATTTTTGCGTTGCAAGCTTGCTAGATTTGCGTTGCTAGCTTGCTAGCTTTGCGTTCCTTGCTTGCTAACTTGCGTTGCTAACTTGCTAGCTTTGCGTTTCTAGATTGCTAGCTATCCTTTGCTAGTTTGCTAGCATTGCGTTGCTCGCTTGCCTGCTTTGA
>NW_019720640.1:4632-5018 GCF_002891405.2 Cryptotermes secundus
TTTGCGTTGCTATCTTGCTAGCTTTGCTTTTCTATCTTGCTAACCTTGCGTTGCTAATTTGCTTGTTTGTGTCGCCAAGTTGATAGTTTTGCTTTCCTTCCTTTGTAGCTTGAATATTTTGTGTTGCTAGATAGCTAGCTTTGCGTTGCTAGCTTGCTAGACATGCGTTGCTAGCTTGATAGCTTTTCGTTTCTAGCTTGCTATCTCTGCGTTGCGAGCTTGCTATCTTTTCGTTGCTAGCTTGCTAGCTTTCCGTTGCTAGCTTGATAGATATGCGTTGCTAGTTTGCCAGCTTTGGGTTGCTAGCTTGCCAGGTTTGCGTTGCTTGTTTACCAGTTTGCGTTGCCAGATTGCCAGCTTTACGTTGCTACCTTGCTAGGTTTCCG
>NW_019720640.1:5275-5795 GCF_002891405.2 Cryptotermes secundus
TTGCTAGCTTGCTAGCTTTGCGTTGCTAGCTTGCTAGCTTTCCGTTGCTTGCTTGCTTGCTTTGCGTTTCTTGATGCTATCTTTGCGTTGCTACTTTGCTATCTTTCCGTTGCTAGCTTGCTAGCTTTGGGTTTCTAGCTTGCTAGCTTTGCGTTGCTAGCTTGCTATCTCTGAGTTTCTAGCTTGCTATCTTTTTGTTGCTAGCTTGCTCTATTTCCGTTGCTAGCTTGCTAGATATGCGTTTGCTAGTTTGCCAGCTTTGGGTTGCTAGCTTACTAGCTTTGCGTTGCTTGCTTGCTTTGCGTTTCTTGCTTGCTAGCTTTGCGTTGCTATCATGCTAGCTTTCCTTTGCTAGCTTGCTATCTTTGGTTTTGCTAGCTAGCTAATATTACGTTGCTAGGTTGCCAGGTTTGCGTTGCTAGCTTGCTTGTTTGGGTTGCTATTTTGCTATCTTTCGGTTGCTAGCTTGCTAGCTTTGGGTTGATATCTTGCTAGCTTTGCGTTGCTAGCTTGCTAGCTT
>NW_019720641.1:0-288 GCF_002891405.2 Cryptotermes secundus
AGTTTAGTTTGTGTGTGTGCATTTATCTGTGTTTCTGTACAGGTGATGAGCTGATCAACCTCCCAAGGGGTCCTAGCGAATGTGTAAGATCTAGGAAAATCGAAGTTAAAGGAGAAGTTGATGGGGGTAGTCCTAGGCCCTCTGCGGCTGTTGTGGGAACGAAAAATATGATGTAAGATAAGGAAATGTGATGTAGTTGATTTCATTTGTAACTTAATTTGATGAGTTTCATATAGTGTTTGACTTGCATTTTTGATTAACAGTGTTCTCTCTCTCTCTCTCCCAACT
>NW_019720641.1:626-765 GCF_002891405.2 Cryptotermes secundus
GTAATCAATATTTGTCATTCTAAAGTTTCCGTTGAGCTTCAAGATATATATCTGTGAAGCAAGTCAATTACTTGTCCTACATGCCATATTCTTTAGACTAAGATATCGTGGGAAGCTGCTGATGTTGGTAGCCTTGTGT
>NW_019720642.1:0-3266 GCF_002891405.2 Cryptotermes secundus
CAAAGTGGTTTTAAGTGTAGTTTTGTAGCTGGCAGTTCAGTTCAGGGTTCAGCTTTGGAGTGTTAACCAGCGAACAGCGGAAGCTAAGATTTGTTCCAAGAAAACGTCTCGTGAAGACACGACAGAGGAATAGCGATTGTTGGTAGCTGTTACCAAGTAAAGACTGGTGAAAGTAGATTGATGTGGAAATCAGCAGTAGTGTAATAATTATTTGTAGTTGTAATCTGGAAGTGGTCAATAAATCTATTCACCAGTCCACTGTATTGGTCATTAATGTTGCTGTAGCAGACTAAGATTTGAGGTTCTTATGATGGTGGTAGATGGTATTTATCTATTTATGGTTTGTTTAATGAAAATATCTATCTCATACTAAATATGGTGGAATGATGGGATGATTAGTGAATAATGAATTGGGAAGGATGTAGACAGAAGCACTCATGGCTGAATTCGAGGTTTCTTTCCAGCATTTGCTAGGAGGAACTAAGGAAAATCATGAACGTCCCTGTCCAGGATATTCAGGATACCAGCTCAGATTCAAGCTAGGCATCTCCTGAATGCAAGTGAGATAGCTTTACCACTTGAGTCAATTTGTTTGGTTTGGTAGATAGATACCAATGTTTCTACCCTGAAGACGAAGATGATAGATTCCTCTGAAACTTTGGTACATACTTGCAAGAATACAAAGTGTTACATCCCAGGATACCATATCATGAAATCACTGTGAATACAGTAAATGGGAGGAAATTAAATCATATATGTTGAGAGAAACTGAGTGAGGAAGGTAGTTGACTTTCAGATTATTTTGTCTTTGACCTCCAGTTATTTTGCATATTGAAGTGCCAGACTTTCTGGAACAAGCAGAAGAACTAATTTTTGTATTGATGTTTGTTCTGTGCTACCAATGCTGTTCACATATAGAATTATGGAATTACTTGAGTTTTAGTGGTTAGAAGAAAAGGAATTGAAGACGCAATAATAGAACCGACACTTTAGGTTAAAATAACAAGATTTAGGGTTGATCTTGTAGACTGTTTTATCACCCTTTAATTCATTTGGTATTTTGTATCATTCAGGGTCATCATGCACAATTGGTTTCCCATATTTAAAATTGTTTATTCTATGCACCAATATTTGGAATTTATATTTACATTTTTTTATTATTCTCTTAAAGGTGATTTTTCGTCTCCCATCTCTTCCTGAGTCTGATACTGTGAAAGAGTCTTCAATTTATATGGCAAGTGTGTAAAATTTCGATATAAAATGTCTGACAATGCAGTATTAATGAAATTAACTTTGCGAAAGTGGTTAAATTTCTGTTAATAAAGGGATACATTATTGCACAAAACTATATAAAATGTGTTATGTATTTACAGTCATACATAATACAAAGAGGTCGCTGGTGAGATAATATTGATGATATCAAGGACAGGTTCTACGAAGCACTAGAACTTGTATTTGATGAATTCCCAAAGTACCATATAAAAATTTTGTTAGGAAATTTCAATGCCAAAGTATAATTAGAATGATCGTGTCAAGGAGGATGAGATGGGCAGGGCATGTAGCACGAATGGGGAGAAAAGGAATGCTTGTAGGATTTTGGTGGGAAAGACAGATGGCAAGAGACCGCTGGGTAGACCAAGGCATAGATGGGTGGACAATATTGAAATGGATCTTCGGGAGGTAGGATGGTATGGTATGGATTGCATTTGAGTTATCTGGCTCAGGATAGGGACCAGTCGAAGTCTCTTGTGAACAGGGTAATGAACGTTTGGCTTCCATAAAATACTGTTAAGTTCTTGAGTAGCTGCACAATTGGCGGTTTCTCAAGAAGGTCTTAGCTCCATGAGTGAGAGGTTTTGTATTTACATGCAGAATACAACTATACCTACCTACATACATACATACATGTGAACCATACACAGACAGATATAAAAGCATATTGCACATATACTCGTATATCGTGTGTACACTCACACAGCTATAGTAAGCACACATGCGTTCACACCATGTAGAGACACTCTCCATGCATGCACATACCCATGTGGGCTATAAGCATAAACAGATGCACTGCTCACTCACTCTCCCTCTCTCTCTCCCAAACACACACTCTTCTACTCACTCACTCTCCAATTGCATATCATTCCTGCACCTTATTCTTAAGCATTTAATTACTGAGCTAAATTGTTTACTTTGGAACTCACAGGTTCGTTCCTGTGTTGAGAATTATCCATCATTCTGGCTCTAGGAGGGAACTATGTAACTCTTGAAAAATGTGGCTTGTTTAAGTTTTAGTTTTGGTTGATTTGATTGTTACAATTTATGAAGCTCAAATTATGTGAAGTAATGGGAAGTAAATTTCCATATTTACTAAAACTCTACAAAATATTGAGGGGAGTGGAAGATTATTTTTGCAGTTGCATCACCTAAGGCAAAGTGCCCCTCCACCCCCTACCCTTTAGACAGGAATCAGGGATGGCCCCAGGGCTTATCTGGACAGGGTGGTTTCTTTGTGTAATTAATTACGAATTAACTTGATACATATTACCTATAATTGTCAATTAGTTTTTATTTTATGTAAGATTTGAGGTTTTCACGGTGGTGACTATGAAGAAAGCCATCTTCTGGGATGTGGCGCTGTGTAAAAATTGTGTTAACCTATGTTTCGTAGGAGCCTATCGCCTCCATCTTCAGGTTCCTGTGAAACATCGGTTAACACAATTTCTACACGGCGCCACATCCCAGAAGACGGCTTTCTTCATAGTTTTTATTTTGTTTTCTGTTGGGGAAACTTTTTAGCAAGATTGTCAGGAACTGAGTAAATTGGCTTGTATTTGAGAGGTCCCCAGTTGGAATCTTGGCTGGGACATGGCTGTCTGAGTGAAAGTCTTTGTGGTTACCTGCAATTCCTGTAGGAAGAATTGAGCTGTTAATTTTAAGTATAATTAGTTTTATTGTTCTGACTTATCACATTCAACACGTTCTTAAAATGAGGAAGTTGGCTAAAGTGGTAATGTGCCTGACTTTCATTAGGAAGGTGACTGCTTTGAATCTTTGCTAGAACATCGAGTATCCTGACTAAGGGCTCTTATGGTTTTACTCACAAAGAAAGGATACTGGAATAGTACTTGAAATTAGGCCAACGTTGAATATTCCACACCTTTTCCAATTCAACTTTCACTAGTAATCCTTCCACTCAGCACTGTATAGACTGAGCTATGATTAGCAGTAAATAATGTATAAAAATAAGTACTTGATTGTCACAGAGG
>NW_019720642.1:5992-9037 GCF_002891405.2 Cryptotermes secundus
TTGCTACCATTCAGTCCAGAACCTTTTGTCTTCTCGTCTGTTATCCACAAACATAAAAATTAGAATATACAAAATGCCTGTAGTTCTGTATGGGTGTGAAACTTGGTTTATGACATTAAGGGAGGAACATAGACTGAGGGTGTTAGAGAACAGGGTGTTGAGGAGAATATTAGGACCAAAGAGAGATGGAGTCACAGGAGGCTGGAGAAAACTGCATAATGAGGAGCTTCATAACTTGTACTCTTCTCCAAGTATAATTAGAATGATCAAGTCAAGGAGGATGAGGTGGGCAGGTCATGTAGCACAAATGGGGGAGACGAGGAATGTGTATAGGATATTGGTGGGAAAGCCAGAAGGAAAGAGACCACAGGGAAGAACAAGGCGTAGGTGGGTGGACAATATTAGAATGGATCTTAGAGAGATAGGATGGGATGGTATGGATTGCATAGATCTGGCTCAGGATAGGGACCAGTGGAGGGCTCTTGTGAACACGGTGATGAACCTTCAGGTTCCATAAAATACTGGGAAATTCTAGAGTTGCTGCAGAATTTGTGGCTCCTCAAGAATGGCTGAGCTCCATGAGTAAGTAATTGGATTTATAGACACCTTATACAGTCAGCTCTGAACTACAGGCAATTACAGAGCTACCGCTATTTTGACACTTTACCTTCTACCTTACACTTTACCATTACACATGCACTAGGGTTCTCAGTCTTCATTAGTTGTATCCTGGCAATGCATTTATTACAGTCTCACTGTCACTGCAGTACACATGAAGTCTTCTTTGCACAGCCTAATTCCTTTCTTGTCATTACTTCTCAGCAACCTTCGACTGCCATGTCGGTCAGTTCCCTACTGAAACTGCCAACTCTGGACTTGACTGAATTCTAATTCTTCTGCTCCCAAGCTCATATCCTGGCAGGCTGCTGTGTTGAAACTCAACTAACTTAAAGTCAGAGTGAAAGTCAAGTCAAAGTCACATTGTGACTGACAGTCAGTCAGTAAGTCTTGGTGTCGAGCCCAATCTGGTGCTCATGTCCATATATTTATTACTGTTTCACAGTTATGGTCTTGTTTTGTGGGTGCCCTGATGAGAGGATGGGTCTGTCTTTTGTATATGCTGCTGGTCCTTGCCAGCGCAGTTTTTCTTGGGTCCGTGTCCCTTGGGACATATTTCACTGACTCAGATTTGAAACTTCCTTTTTGTCACCTATGACTCGCAGGGTCATGGTGGAGGTATTCCACCCCACCTCCATGTGGTATTTTTTTTATTTCTAGTTTGGTGGGACTAAGTTCCTTGTACTGCAGCCACTTCTGGCCTATTGTACCAGCCCCAGATGATAGGTGAGGGTGATTGTGGAGCAGTTGGTGGAATGAAGACTGGCAAGGGAAACCAAAGTACTTGGAGAAAAACTGCCCCAGTGCCACTTTGTCCACCACAAATCCCACTTGACCAGACCCGGGATTGAACCAGGGCCGCTGTGGTGGGAAGCCAGTGACTAACCGCTTGAGCTATGACGTGGCCCTCCATGCAGGTTAGTCAGATTCAAAGTTACTTGTCCTTTTTATGACCACTCAGCATGGACCGCACAGAAAACAACCTCTCTATTCCGGAGAAGGCATGTTTACAGTGCCATTGCATAAGAAAGGTAAAGCTGTTCCTATAACAAGCTGTGAAGGCCCATAAGGGCATGAGAGGTCGAGGTTCCCACATCTTCTAGACAGTTGGCTTATAGATGGTGGCAAGGTTGTCAGCCTTATGGGGGGGTCGCCTTTACTCCCCAGGAAAATTCCTGGTATTCATTTCTGTTAGAGGCTGAGTGGACCCCAGGGCTGTAGAGGTGCTAGAAGGATTAGGTCAGTTGAAAAATCCAGTAACCTCATTGGGATTAGATCCCACAAACTTCTGGCTTGTAGCAGAGTGCCTCAACCAACTACACTACCGCGTGCTGTTGTGCCATTGTATAGCAACGGATTTTATGCAGTTGTTGCTTGCATATTCATTGCTGAGGGAATGTGTTTACCAAGCAGTTGCCTAGCATTGGATGTCTCCTCTGATTTCACTATCCTGGCTTGCGGATGCCATGTCTCAATATACATATAGAAGAAATCTGCTGGATACACTGTAAATGACTACCTGATGTATGCATATTATTTATATATCACAGATAAAGAAGAAAATGTGTATAAACATTGATATTCATGTATGCAGTTTTTAAAGCATTTTGCAGTAAGTGGGTGTTAGCTCCCATCCAAACCATGGGTACTGAAAAAGTTAGCTCAAGTAGTAATTATTCCTAATTCTATTCAAGCGGTGCTCAGTGTGAACCTCAGCAGGAACACTGAATATTCTGCGGTTTTTCATGGTTTTCCTCAATTCCTCCATGAAAATGCTGAGGTAGTATCTTAGGGTGACACTGTTTCCTTCCACATCCTTCTCCAGTTAATTATTCACTATTATTCAATCATTTGAGTAAGTGATATTGTCATTAAATAAAATGTAGGCAAATAAATAATCTGAAACTGCCAACTGGAAGAGTGCTCATTGCCAGTTGTCCGAGATTGCTTACTCAGAGTATCTTCAGCTGCTTTCCTCGTGTGGGTGCTACCCCCTCCTGTATCCACAACCAAAAAATGCACATTATTATGCTGGCAAGGGATCCACTTAACACTAAAATTTACCTTATCTGACAATTCTGTTGAACATTTTTATATGAGCACTGGATATTGTCCACTTTAGGTCCTCTACAGATAAGGACTCGGTAGGCAGCAATAAACAGCATGAAGGTATAAGTGACTGGTACAGGAATTATGGATATATGTGCAGCTACATTTCTAGATGTGGCTGTTTTGCGATGCCTTTTTATTTCCCAATGGCAGGAAGAGGGCATGTTTTGGGCTCTTCAGTTTTATTACCAGGTAAGTTCTTTCCTGTTTCCTGTTTAGTTATAAGCTCATAGACTAAAATTTTGAGTTTTAGATTACCTCTGAACTATGTTTTTGATAAATAAATTAGAAATATCTAAATAAAAACTGAAAAAAAAA
>NW_019720642.1:9111-11046 GCF_002891405.2 Cryptotermes secundus
GAATTTTGCTGATCGCTGTGCAGGAACAGAAAATTTTCTGTAATATACAAGATTAGCCTAGAAGAAATAGACACTTTCAAAGTTTTACAGAAAGAAGAGTTTTAATAGCTGAGATACTTACATGGTTTGAATCATGACTTGTAGTACGCGGGTTCAAATACCCGGTGGAGGTCGTCAAATTTTTAAGGGCGGAAAAATTCAGGGAACAAGTCTTCCGGGAGGGACTTTAAGCCATGGGTCCCGTGTCATAGCTTTACGGCACGTAAAAGAACCTCATATCTCCAAAGGAGGTCACTGAGCCAAATTATGGACGTTTCCCGCCCAACAGCAGTCTCTAATACCTCTGGTAGATGGAGGAAGCATTATAGATACCTCTCAGCTAGTAGAGCCGGTCTCGCTGGCTGGGCGGAACTGATGGTAAGCACCAGTAATGGTAGGATATAGAGACTGGTAGAATATCATAGAGGGAAGCACAATAGATCAAACTGGTCGCGGTGCATGGTGAAACCCACCCTCTCTAAATAACTAGCTAACTACATGGTTTGAAAACTAGGCCCTAAGTTACAAGTGACCCTTTTGTAACACAACAAATATAAATGCGATAGTGTAGTTCTTCCCAAATGCCTCTCAGCATGCCCACGTCAACAGTTGCAGCAGCTACTGTGATGCATTGTTTAAGATCGTCCACACTTGTAGGGAGGGGAGGAACATAAACTCTGTCTTTGATTTGTTTCATTCTGGTCCATCACTAACAAAAACATCACTGCAACAGTCACACTAGATGGAGTTTTTTATCTTTTATAATAAACTCTGTCCTTTATGTAGCCCCATAAGAAGTAGTCATGGGATGTTAAATCCAGACTTCTTGGTGGCCAACATGTAAAAGTCATGTTCTGAGTTGTTGGATGTCCAATCCAACGTCGAGGCAATATTTCATCCAGGTAATTTCTAACTTCAAGGTGCCAGTGTGGCGGAGCGTCATCTTGGACAAATATGAAATTGTCATTGTCTTCTTGTAGTTGAGGCACCAGGCACTCATGTAGCATGTCTATGTAGGTTATTCCATGCACTGTTTTTTCCTGGAAAAAGAATGGTCCATACACCTTTTTATGGGATACAGCACAAATTAATATTCTGGGGAAACTCCCCGCATAGTATAAAAGTGTTTAGGATGCAGAAAAGGATAATTAGGATTATAACAAATACAACAAAGAGAACATCGTGTCGTAGTTTGTTTCAAGAATTGGATATCCTCCCCCTACAAGCTCAATATATATTGTCGATCTCTCTGTCATAGTAAATAAGGAATTGTTCACATTCAACTCACAAATGCATAATTGTAGCACCAGATCTAGCCGTGATCTGCATTATCCGCAAACTAGTCTGACACAATTCCAAAAAGGAATATGTTACATGGGGGTAAAGATCTTTAATCATTTGCCACCAAAAATCAAATCTATGTCTAATGACTCGAAAAATTTTAAAATTCAGTTCACAACATTTTTATTGCAAGGCTCTTTTTATATATGAGATGAATGATGAGATGAGATGGCCATGGAGCAAGAATCAGGGAGAAGAGGAACACATGTAGGATACTGGTGGGAAAGCTAGAAGGAAAGAGATCACTAGGAAGACCTACACACAGGTGAGAGGATAAAATTCAGATGGTTCTTAGACAGGATGGAGTGGTATACACTGGACTGATCTGACTCAGGGTAGGAACTAATGGAGGGTGGGGCTCCATAAAATGTTGGGAAATTCGTGAGTAGCTGAGCAACTGGCGGCTTCTCAAGAAGGACTCNAGTTGGTTACGTTAATATTCCATTAATGGTTCTCACCACACCACTGGCATGCAAGAGAGAAGGCCCTTAGCACAGTGCCATCCATTGTTACAGAAGCAACCCAAACACATGCAATTTCTGGACCAAATACCTG
>NW_019720643.1:0-919 GCF_002891405.2 Cryptotermes secundus
AAGCTAGCAACGCAAAGCTTTCAAGCTAGCATCGCAAAGCTTTCAAGCTAGCAACGCAATGTGGTAAGCTATCAACGCAAATCTATCAATCTAGCAACGCAAAACTGGCAAGCTAGCATCAAAATTCTAGGAAGCTAGCAACGCATATCTAGCAAGGTAACAAACTAGAAACGGGAAGCTAGCAAGCTAGCAACACAAAGCTGGCAAACTTGCAAAGTAAACTGGCAAGCTAGCAAAGCAATGCTGGCTAGCTAGCAACGCAAAACTCTCAAGTTAGCAACACAAAGCTGGCAAGCTTGCAACGCAAAACTAGCAACATAACAACGCCTATCTAGCAAGCTAGCAATCTAGCAACGGAATGCTAGAAGTTAGCAACGCAATGCTAGAAAGCTAGCAACGCAAAACTAGCAAGCTAGCAACGCGAAGCTAGCAAGCTAGTATCAAGCTTACAAGCTAGGAACGTAAAGCTAGCAAGATAGCAGCGGAAATCTAGCAAGCTAGCAAAGGAAAGCTAGCTAGCTAGCAACGGAAATCTAGCAAGTTAGCAACGCAAAGCTACCAAGCTATCAACGCAAACCTAGCAATCTAGCAACCCAAAGCTAGAAAGCTAGCAACGCAAAGCTAGCAAGCAAGAAACGCAAGCAAGCAAGCAACGCACATCTTGCAAGATAGCAAAGCAAAGCTATCAAGTTAGCAAATCAAAGCTAGCAACCTAGCAACAGGAAGCTAGCAAGCTAGCAACGCAAAGATAGCCAGATAGATACGCAAAATTAGCAAGCTGCCAACGTGAAGATAGCTAGCTAGCAATGCAAAGCTGGAAAGATTGCAACGCAAAGCTGGCATGTTAGCAACACAAAATTAACAAGCTAGCAAAGCAAAACTAGCAAGCTAGCAACGCAAATCAACCTAGCTAGCAACG
>NW_019720644.1:0-18045 GCF_002891405.2 Cryptotermes secundus
GTTGCTAGCTTGCTAGCTTTGTGTTGCTAGCTTGCTAGCTATCAGTTGTTAGGTTGCTCTCTTGCTCTATTTGTGTTGCTATCTTTGCGTTCCTAGCTTCTTAGCTTTTCGTTGCTGGCTTGTTGGATTTGTGATGCAATCTTGCCAGCTTTGCGTTTCTAGCTTGCCAGCTGTGCGTTGCTAGCTTGCTAGCTTTGCGTTGCTAGCTTGCTAGCCTTGCGTTTATATCTTCATAAATTTGCGTTGCTTGCTTGCTTGCTTTGCTTATCTAGCTTGCTAGCTTTGCGTTGCTAGCTTGCTAGCTTTGATTTTGTAGCTTCCTAGCTTTGCGTTCCTAGCTTGCTAGCTTAGCATTGCTAACTTGTTAGCTTTGCCTTATTAACTTGCTAGCTTTTCTTTGCTAACTTGATAGCTTTTCGTTATTGGCTTGCTAGCTTTTCGATGTTAACTTAATAGTTTTGCGTTGCTAGCTTGGAAGCTTTGCGTTCCTAACTTGCTAGATTGCTAGCTTTGCGTTTCTAGCCTGCTAATTTTGCGTTGCTGCCTTGGTAACATTGCGTTCTAGCTTGCTAGGTTTCCTTTACTACCTTGCTAGCCTTTCGTTGCTAGCTTGCTAGCTTTGCGTTGCTAGCTTCCGTTGCAACTTACTAGCTTCACTTTTGCTAGCTTGCTAGCTTTTTGTTGCTAGCTTGCTGGATTTGCGTTGCTAGCATGCCAGCTTTGCGTTTATTGATTGCCATTAGTGCGTTGCTCGCTTTGCGTTGCTACCATGATAGCTTTGCGTTATTTGCTTGCTAGCTTTGCGTTTCTAACTTCTTAGCATTGCTTTGCTAGCTTGCTATCTTTGCGTTGTTTGCTTGCTCTCTTTGCGTTGCTAGCTTGCCAGCTTGAAGTTGCTATCTTTCTATATATGCTTTGCGATCTTCCTTGCTTTGCGAGATTGCCAGGATTCCGTTCTAGTTTGCTAGATTTGCAATGCTAGCTTGCTATCTTTGCGTTGTTTGCTTGCTCTCTTTGCGTTGCTAGCTTGCCATCTGTGCGTTGCTAGCTTGCTAGATTTGCGATGCTAGCTTGCTAGCTTTCCGTTGCTATCTTGCTAACTTTGTGTTGCTATCTTGATAGCTTTGTGTTGCTTGCTTGCTTGCTTTGAGTATTTTGCTTGCTAGATTTGCGTGGCATGCTTGCTAGCATTGCGTTGCTAGCTTGCTAGCTTTGGTTGCTAGCTTGGTAGCTTTGCGTTGTTAGTTTGCTAGCTTTGCGTTGTTAGCTTGCCAGCTTGAAGTTGCTATCTTTCTATATATGCTTTGCGATCTTCCTTGCTTTGCTTTCCTTTGTTGCTAACTTTGCCTTGCTAGCTTGCTAGATTGCTAGATTTGCGTTGGTATCTTGATAGATTTCCGTTGCTAGCTTGCTAGCTTTGCGTTAGTAACTTATTAGCTTAGCCTAGCTAGCTTGCTAGATTTGTGTTGATAGCTTTCTAGCTTGCTAGATTTGCTTTGCTAGCTTGCTAGCTTTCCGTTTCTAGCTTGCTAACTTTGCGTTGCTAGCTTGCTAAATTTGCGTTGTTAGCTTGATATCTTTGCGTTGCTAGCATACAAGCTTGGCTTTGCTAGCTTGCTAGCTTTCCGTTTCTAGCTTGCTAACTTTGCGTTGCTAGCTTGCTAAATTTGCGTTGTTAGCTTGATATCTTTGCGTTGCTAGCATACAAGCTTGGCTTTGCTAGCTTGCTAGCTTTCCGTTGTTATTTTTCTAGATTGATAGATATGCGTGGTTAGCTTGCTAGCTTTTTTTTGTGAGCTTGCCAGCTTTGCGTTGCATGCTTGCTAGCTTTGCGTTGCTAGACTGATAACTTTGCGTTGCTAGCTTGCTAGCAATCCTTTGCTAGCTTGGTAGCTTGCTAAATATGCGTTGCTAGCTTGCTATCTTTGCGTTGCTTGCAGCCTAGCTTTGCGTTTCATAATTGCTTGCTTTGCGTTGCTAGATTCTAGTTTTGCGTTGCAAGCTTGCCAGCTTTGCTTTTCTAGCTTGCCAGCTTTGCGTTGCTAGCTTGCTAGTTTTGCTTTTTGAGCTTGCTAGCTTTGCGTCGCTTTTTGCTTGCTTTGCGTTTCTTGCTTGCTAGCTTTCTTTGTTACCTTGCTGGATTTGCGATTCTAGCTTGCTAACTTTGCTTTACGAAATTGCTAGCTTTGGGTTGCTAGCATGCTAGATTAGCGTTGCTAGCTTTCCGTTCCTAGCTTGCTATCTTTTCGTTGCTAACTTGCTAGCTTTTCGTTGCTAGCTTGCCGGCATTTCGTTGCTAGCTTGCCAGGTCTGCGATTCTAGCTTTCCAGCTGTGCGTTGCTAGCTTGCTCTCTTTGCGTTGCTATCTTGCTATCTTTGCTTTGCTATCTTGCTAGCTTTGCGTGGCTAGCTTCCTAGATTTGCGTTGCTAGCTTGCTATCTTTGCGTTGCTAAATTGCTAGGTTTGCTTTGCTATCTTTCTAGCTTGTTTTGATAGCTTTGCGTTGCTAGCTTGCTAGCTTCCTAGCTTTTCGTTGCAAGCTTGTTGGTTTTGTGTTGCTAGGTTGCCAGCTGTGCATTGCTAGCTTGCCAGCTTTGCGTTGCTAGCTTGCTAACTTTGCGTTGCTTGCTTGAAACTTTGCGTTGGTGTCTTGATAACTTTCCGTTGTTAACTTGCTAGCTTTGCGTTGCTAGCTTGCTAGTTATGCGATGCTAGCTTGCTATATTTGCCTTGCTATCTTTCTAGATTTGCTTGCTATTTTGACAGCTTTGCGCTGTTAACGTGCTTTCTTGCTTGCTTGCTTTGCGTACCTTTCTTGCTAGCTTTGCGTTGCTAGCTTGCTAGCTATGCGATGCTAGCTTGCTATTTTTGCGTTGCTATCTTGCTGATTTGCGTTACTATCTTGATAATGTTCGTTGCTTGCTTGCTTGCTTTCTTTGCGTATTTTGCTTGCTTGCTTTGCGTATCTTGCTTGATAGCTTTGCAAAGCTAACTTGCTCTCTTTGGTTTGCTAGCTTGCTAGTATTGCGTTCCTATGTTGCTAGCTTTGCGTTGCTAGCTTCCTAGATTTGCTTTGCAAGCTAGCTTCGTTTGCGTTGCTAGCTTGCAATCTTTGCGTTCTTCTTAGCTTTGAGTTAATAGCTTGCTTGTTTTGCTTTGCTTGCTTGCCAGCTGTGCGTTTCTAGCTTGTAAGGTGTGCTTTGCTATCTTTCCAGATTTGCGTTGCTAGCTTGCAATCTTTGCGTTCTTCTTAGCTTTGAGTTAATAGCTTGCTTGTTTTGCTTTGCTAGCTTGCTAGCTTATCGTTGCTAGCTTGTTGCTTTGCGTTTATAACTTACTACCATTCCGTTTTTAGATTGCTAGCTTCTCGTTGCTAGTTTGCTAGATTTCCTTTGCTAGCTTGCTTTCTTTGAGTTGCTAGATTGTTTTCATTCCGTTGCTATTTTGCTAGTTCTGCTTTGCTTGCTTGATTTCTTAGTTGCTTGCTTTGCGTTTCTAGCTTGCTATCTTTGAGTTGCTAGCTTGCTAGCTTGCTGGATTTGCGCTTTTAGCTTGCTAGCTTTGCGTTGCTAGCTTGATAACTTTCCGTTGTTAGCTTGCTAGCTCGCTAGCTATGCGTCGCTAGCTTGCTAGCTTTGCTATGTTAGCTTGCCAGCATTGCGTTGTATGCTTGAAAGCTTTGCGTTGCTAGCTTGCTAAATTTGCTTTGCTAGCTTGCTAGCTTTCCGTTCTTAGCTTGCTAACTTGATATATATGCGTTGCTATCATGCTAACTTTGCGTTGCTATCTTGCCCGCCTTGCGTTGCTAACTTGCCAGCTTTGAATTACTAGCTTGCTAACTTTGCGTTTCTTGCTTGCTAGTTTTGATTTGTTAACTTGCTAGCTTTGCGTTATTAGGAAGTTAGCTTTGCGTTGCTAACTTCCTAACTTTTCGTTGCTAGCTTGCTAGCTTTGCGTTGCTAGCTCGCCAGTTTTGCGTTGCTAGCTTGCCATCTTTGCGTTGCTAGCTTGCTAGATTTGCGTGGCTAGCATGCCAGCTTTGAGTTGCTACATTGCTTTGCGTTGCTAGCTTGCTAGCTTTGCTTTGCTAGCTTGCTAGCTTTGCGTTGATTGCTTGTTTGCTTTGCGTTTTTGCTTGCAAGCTTTGGTTTGTTAGCTTGCTAAATTTGCGTTGCTAACTTGCTAGGTTTTGCGTTATTAGCTTGCTAGCTTTCCTTTGCTAGCTTGCCAGCATTGCGTTGCTGGCTTGACAGCTTTGCGTTTCTAGCTTGCCAAGTGTGCTTGGCTAGCTTTTCAGATTTGCCTTGCTAGCTTGCCTGCTTTGCGTTTAATCTTGCTAAATTTGCGTTGCTAGCTTGCAAGCTTTGATTTCATATCTTGCTAGTTTTGAGTTGCTATCTAGCTAGCTTTGCGTTGCTAACTTGCTAGCATTGCTTTGATAGCTTACTAGCATTCCGTTGCTAGCTTGTTAGCTTTGCGTTGCTAGCTTGCTAGATATCCGTTTCTAGCTTGAAATGTTTGCTTTCCTAGCTGGTTTTCAATGCGTAGCTATCATGCAGGATTTGCTTACCTTTGCTTGCTTGCTTTGTTGCTTGCTTGATTTACGTTTCTTGCTTGGTAACTTTGCGTTGCTAGCTTAATAGCTTTGAGTTGCTAGCTTGCTAACTTTGCGTTTCTAGCTTGCTAGCTTTGGCTTCCTAACTTGCTAGCTTTGCGTTATTAGCTTGCTAGCTTTGAGTTGCTAACTTCCTAGCTTTGCGTTACTAGCTTTCTAGCTTTGCGTTGCTATTTTGGTAGCTTTGCGTTTCTACCTTGCTAGCTTTGCGTTCTATCTTGCTAGCTATGCAATGAAAGCTTGCTCTATTTGTGTTGCTATCTTGCTAGCTTTGCGTTGCTATCTTCCTAGATTTGCGTTGCTACCTTCCTAGCTTTGCGTTGGTAGCTTTGCTAGCTTTGCGTTGTTAACATGCTAGCATTTCGTTGATAGATTTCCGTTGCTAGCTAGCTACCTTGCTGGCTTTGCGTTGCTAGATTGCCAGCTTTCTTTGCTAGCTTCCCAGCTGCACGTTACTAGCTTGCTAGCTTTACGATGCTAGTTTCCTAGCTTTGCGTTGTTAGATTGCAAGCTTTGCGTTGCTATCTTGATAGCTTTGCATTGCTTGCTTCCTTGCTTTACATATCTTGCTTGCAATCTTGCTAGATATGCGTTGCTATTTTGCTAGCTTTGCGTTTCTAGCTTGCAACTTTTGCGTTGTTAGCTTAATAGCTTGCTAGATTTGCGTTGCTAGCTTGCCAGCTTTGCGTTGCTAGCTTGGTAGCTTTGCTTTGCTAGCTTGCTTGCTTTCCGTTCTTAGCTTGCCAGCTTGCTAGATATGCCTTGCTACCTTGCTAGCATTGCGTTGATAGCTTGCTAGCTTTGCGTTGCTAGCTTGCCAGCTTTGTGTTGCAAGCTTGCCTGCTTTGCGTTTCTAGCTTGCCAGCTTTGCATTGCTAGAATGCCAGAGCGCATTGCTAGCTGGAAAACATTATGTTGCTATCTTGCTAGCTTTCCTTTGCTAGCTTGGTAGCTTGCTAGATATGCGTTGCTAGCTTGTTAGCTTTGCTTTGATATCTTGCTTGTTTTGCGTTGCTAGCTTCCTAGCTTTGCGTTGCTATCTTGCTAGCATTGCGTTGCTAGCTTGCCAGCTTTGCTTTGCTAGCTTGCCAGCATTGCGTAGCTAGCTTGCCAGCTTTGCTTTGCTAGCTTGCCAGTGAGCTTTATTAACTTTCTAGCTTTGCATTGCAAGCTTGCCAGCTTTGAGTTTCTAGCTTGCCAGCTTTGCATTGCTAGCTTGCCAGAGCGCATTGCTAGCTTGAAAACATTATGTTGCTATCTTGCAAGCTTTCCTTTGCTAGCTTGGTAACTTGCTAGTTTTCGTTGCTAGCTTGCTGGTTTTGCGTTGATAGCTTGCCAGCTATGATTTGCAAGCTTGCCACCTTTGCGTTGCTAACTTGCCAGCATTGCTTTCTAGCTTGCTAATTTTGCGTTGCTAGCTTGTTTGATTTGCGTTGCTAGCTTGCTACATTTGCGTTGCTAGCTTGCTAGTTTGCGTTGCAAACTTCCTAGCTTGCGTTGCTAGCTTGCTAGCTTTGTTTTTCTATCGTGAGAGTTTTGCGTTGCTACCTTGCTAGCGTTGCGTTCTAGCTTGCTAGATTTGCAATGATAGTTTGCTATCTTTGCGTTGCTAGTTTGCTAGCTTTGCTTTGCTTTCTTGCTTGCTTTGCATTACTGGCTTCCTAGCATTGCATTGCTTGCTTGTTATCTTTGCGTTGCTAGCTTGCTAGCTTTGCGTTGCTAGATTGCTACATTTGCGTTGCTATCTTTCCGTTACTAGCTTGCTAGATTGCTAGCTTCTTTGTTGCTAGCTTGCTGGCTTTGCTATTTAATTTTGCCAGGTTTGCCTTGCTATCTTGCCACTTGTGCATGGCTAGCTAGACAGCTTTGCGTTGCTAACTTCCTAACTTTGCTTTGCTAACTTGCTAGCTTTACGTTGCTAACTTGCTAGCTTTTTGTTGCTAGCTTGCTAGCTTTGCAATGCTTCTTGCTTGCTAGCTTTGCGTTGCTATCTTCATAGTTTTGCATTGCTTGCTTGCTTGCTTTGCATATCTTGCTTGCTAACTTGCTAGATTTGCTTTTCTATTTTGCTAGCTTTGCGTTTCTAGCTTGCTAGCTTTCCGTTGCTAGCTATCTTGCTTGCTAGATTTGCGTTGCTAACTTGCTAGCTTTGCGTTTCTAGCTTGCTAGATTTTCGTTGCTGGCTTGCTAGATTCCTAGATTTTGCGTCGATAGCTTGCTCGCTTTGCGTTGCTAGCTTGCTAGCTTTGCGTTGCTAGCTTTCCGTTCTTAGCTTGCTAGCTTGCTAGATATGCGTTTCTAACATGATAGCTTTGCGTTGCTATCTTGCCACCTTTGCGTTGCTGGCTTGCCAGGTTTGTGTTTCTAGCTTGCCTGCTTTGCCTTTCAATCTTGCCAGCTTTGCGTTGCTAGCTTGCCAGCTTTGCATTGTTAGCTTGTCAGCTTTGTGTTGTTAGCTTGCTAGCTTTCCATTGCTAGCATATTTGCTTGCTAGTTATGCGTTGCTACCTTGCTAACTTTGCGATGATTGCTTGCTAGTTTTGCGTTGCTAGCTTCCTAGTTTTGCGTAGTTAGCTTGCCAGCTTTCAGTTGCTAGCTTGCCAGGTGTGCTTTCCTAGATATCCAGATTTGCATTGCTAGCTTGCCAGATTTGCATTCAAACTTGCTAACTTTGTGTTGCTAGCTTGCTAGCTTTGCGTTAATACTTTGCTTCTTTTGCGTTACTAGCTTGCTAGCTTTGCGTTGCTAGCTTGCTAGCTTTGCGTTAATAGCTTGCTAGCTTTGCTTTGCTAGCTTGTTAGCTTTGCATTTTAAGCCTGCCAGCTTTGCGTTGTTAGCTTGTTAGATTTGAGTGGCTACTTTGCTAGATTTGCGTTTCTATCTTGCTACCATTACGTAGCTAGCTTTACGTATCTAGCTTGCTAGCTTTGCGTTGATTGATTGCTTGCTTGTTTTGTATTTCTTGCTAGCTAGCTTTCGTTGCTAGCTTGCTATTTTTGAGTTGCTAGCTTGCTAGATTGCTATCTTTGCGTTGCTATCTTGCTATCTTTGCGTTGCTGTCTTGCTATCTATACGTTGTTAGCTTGCTAGATTGCTGGTTATGCGTTGCTAGCTTGCTAAATTTGCTTTGCTAGCTTAGTAAATTTGCGTTTTCGAGCTTGCTAGCTTACTAGATTTGCGTTGTTATCTTGCTAGCTTTGTGTTGATATCTTGCTATCTCTGCATTCCAAGCTTGCTAGCGTTGCGTTGCTAGCTTGCTAGGTTTGAGTTGCTAGCTTGCTAAATATGCGTTGCTAGCTTACCAAATATTCGTTGTTAGCTTGCCTTTTTGCGTTTCTAGAAGCCAGCTTAGCGTTTCTAGTTTGCCAGCTTTGCGTTGCTAGCTTGCTAACTTTGCGATTCTAACTTCCTAGTTTTGTGTTGGTAGCTTGCTAGCTTGCTAGATTTAACCTCCTTGCTTTCTAGATTTACGTTGCTAGATTGCTTGCTTTGCGTTGATAGCTTGCTATATTTGCTTTGCTAGCTTGGAAGCTTTGGGTTGAGAGCTTGCTTAATTTGCGTTTCTAGTTTGCTTGATTTGCGTTACGACTTTGCTAGCATTTCGTTGCTAGCTTGCTAGCTTTTCGTTGCTTGCTTGCTTGCTTTCCGTTTCTTGCTAGTTAGCTTTCGTTGCTAACTTCTTAGATTTGAGTTGCTAGCTTGCTAGATTGCTAAGATTTGCGTTGCTAACTTGCTAGGTTTTCTTACCATCTTGCTAGATTTGCGTTGCTAGCTTGCTAGCTTTGCGTTGCTAGGTTTGTAGCTTTGCGTTGCTAGCTTGTTTGCTTTGAGTTGGTAGCTTGCTTGCTTTGCGTTTCTAGCTTGCTAGTTTTGCGTTGCTAGCTTGGTAGCTTTGCGTTACAAGCTTGCCATCGTTGTTTGCCAGCTTGCTAAATTTGCCTGGCTAGCTTGCTAGCTTTGATTTGCTACCTTGCTAGCTTTCCGTTGTTAGCTTGTTCCCTTGCGTTGCTAGCTTGCTAGAATTGAGTTTCTAGCTTGCTAGCTTTGGGTTGCTAGCTTGCTAGATTTCTACAATTTTCGTTCCTACCTTGCTAGCATTGCGTTGCTAGCTTGCAAAACTTGCGATCCTAATTTGCTAGCTTTGGGTTGTTAGCTTGCAAGCTTTGATTTGCTAGCTTGCTAGTTTTGCGTTGCTAGCATGTTAGCTTGCTAGGTTTGAGTAGCTAGCTTGCTAGATTTGCGTTGCTAGCTTGCTTGCTTTGCGTTGCTTAATTGCTATCTTTCCGATGCCAGCTAGCTATCTTTGCGTTGCTAGCTTGACAGATTTGCATTGCTAGTTTGCCAGCTTTGTTTTCTAGCTTGCCAGCAATGCGTTGCTAGCTTGCCAGGTTTGCGTTGCTAGTTTGCCAGCTTTGAATTGCTTGCTTGCTAGCTTTCCTTTAGTAGCTTGCTAGATATGCGTTGCTAGCTTGCTAGCTTTTCGTTGCTAGCTTTCTAGATTTGCGTTTCTAGACTGCTAGCTTTGCGTGGATATCTTCCTAGCTTTTATTTGCTATCTTGCCAGCTTTGCGTTGCTAGTTTCCTGCTTTGCGTTTCTAGATTGCCAGATTTGCGTTGCTAGCTTGCCAGCTTTGCTTTGAGAGCTTGCCAGTATTGCGTAGCAACCTTGCTAGCTTGCTAGATATGCGTTGCTATGTTGCTAGCATTAAGTTGCTAGCTTGCTAGGTTTGCGTTGCTTGCTTGCTGGCTTTGCGTTTCTTGCTGGTTAGCGTTCGTTGCTAGCTTGTTAATTTTGAGTTGCTAGTTTGCTAGATTGCTAGATTTACTTTCCTAAGTTGCCTCTTTTGCGTTGCTATTTTGGTAGGTTTCCGTTTCTAGCTTGCTAGTTTTGCGTTGCTATCTTTGTAGCTTTGCGTTGCTAGCTGGTTATCTTTGATTTCCGAGCTTGCTTGCTTTGCGTTGCTAAGTTGCTAGTTTTGCGTTGCTAGCATGGTAGATTTTCTGTGCTATCTTGCCAGATTTGGTTGCTAGCTTGCTAGATTTGCTTGACTACCTTGCTAGATTTGCATTGCTAACTTGCTAGCATTCCGTTGCTAGCTTGCTTGCTTTGCGTTGCTTGCTAGCTTGTTTATTCATTTCTTGTTTGCTAACATTGCGTTGCTTGCTTGCTAGCTTTGTGTTGCTAGCTTGCTAGCTTTGAGTTGCTAACTTGGTATCCTTGCTTTGCTAGCTTGCTAGCGTTGCTTTGCCAACTTGATAGGTTTGCTTTTGCTATCTTGCTAACTTGGCGGTGCTACCTTTGCTAATATTGCGTTGCTAGCTAGCTAGCTTTGCGCTGATAACTTGCTAGATTTCTCGACATGTGTTGCTAGCTTGAAAACATTGCTTTGCTATCTTGCTAGTGTTGCGTTGCTAGCATGCAAGGTTTGATTTGCTATCTAGCTATCTTTGCGTTTCTTACTTGCTAATTTTGAATTGCTAGCTTGGTAGATTTGTGTTGCTAGCTTGCTAGCTTTGCCATCTAGCTTGCTAGGTTTGCGTTGCTAGCTTGCCAGCTTTGGTTGCTAGCTTGCCAGCTTTGGTTGCTAGCTTGCCAGCTTTGGTTGCTAGCTTGCCAGCTTTGGTTGCTAGCTTGCCAGCTTTGGTTGCTAGCTTGCCAGCTTTGGTTGCTAGCTTGCCAGCTTTGGTTGCTAGCTTGCCAGCTTTGGTTGCTAGCTTGCCAGCTTTGGTTGCTAGCTTGCCAGCTTTGGTTGCTAGCTTGCCAGCTTTGGTTGCTAGCTTGCCAGCTTTGGTTGCTAGCTTGCCAGCTTTGGTTGCTAGCTTGCCAGCTTTGGTTGCTAGCTTGCCAGCTTTGGTTGCTAGCTTGCCAGCTTTGGTTGCTAGCTTGCCAGCTTTGGTTGCTAGCTTGCCAGCTTTGGTTGCTAGCTTGCCAGCTTTGGTTGCTAGCTTGCCAGCTTTGGTTGCTAGCTTGCCAGCTTTGGTTGCTAGCTTGCCAGCTTTGGTTGCTAGCTTGCCAGCTTTGGTTGCTAGCTTGCCAGCTTTGGTTGCTAGCTTGCCAGCTTTGGTTGCTAGCTTGCCAGCTTTGGTTGCTAGCTTGCCAGCTTTGGTTGCTAGCTTGCCAGCTTTGGTTGCTAGCTTGCCAGCTTTGGTTGCTAGCTTGCCAGCTTTGGTTGCTAGCTTGCCAGCTTTGGTTGCTAGCTTGCCAGCTTTGGTTGCTAGCTTGCCAGCTTTGGTTGCTAGCTTGCCAGCTTTGGTTGCTAGCTTGCCAGCTTTGGTTGCTAGCTTGCCAGCTTTGGTTGCTAGCTTGCCAGCTTTGGTTGCTAGCTTGCCAGCTTTGGTTGCTAGCTTGCCAGCTTTGGTTGCTAGCTTGCCAGCTTTGGTTGCTAGCTTGCCAGCTTTGGTTGCTAGCTTGCCAGCTTTGGTTGCTAGCTTGCCAGCTTTGGTTGCTAGCTTGCCAGCTTTGGTTGCTAGCTTGCCAGCTTTGGTTGCTAGCTTGCCAGCTTTGGTTGCTAGCTTGCCAGCTTTGGTTGCTAGCTTGCCAGCTTTGGTTGCTAGCTTGCCAGCTTTGGTTGCTAGCTTGCCAGCTTTGGTTGCTAGCTTGCCAGCTTTGGTTGCTAGCTTGCCAGCTTTGGTTGCTAGCTTGCCAGCTTTGGTTGCTAGCTTGCCAGCTTTGGTTGCTAGCTTGCCAGCTTTGGTTGCTAGCTTGCCAGCTTTGGTTGCTAGCTTGCCAGCTTTGGTTGCTAGCTTGCCAGCTTTGGTTGCTAGCTTGCCAGCTTTGGTTGCTAGCTTGCCAGCTTTGGTTGCTAGCTTGCCAGCTTTGGTTGCTAGCTTGCCAGCTTTGGTTGCTAGCTTGCCAGCTTTGGTTGCTAGCTTGCCAGCTTTGGTTGCTAGCTTGCCAGCTTTGGTTGCTAGCTTGCCAGCTTTGGTTGCTAGCTTGCCAGCTTTGGTTGCTAGCTTGCCAGCTTTGGTTGCTAGCTTGCCAGCTTTGGTTGCTAGCTTGCCAGCTTTGGTTGCTAGCTTGCCAGCTTTGGTTGCTAGCTTGCCAGCTTTGCGTTGCTAGCTTTCCGTTGCTAGCTTGCTAGATATTCGTTGCTAGATTGCTATCTTTGCGTTCCTAGCTTGCCAGCTTTGGTTGCTAGCTTGCCAGGTTTACGTTGCTAGTTTGCAAGCTTTGCGTTGCTAGCTTGCCAGGTTTGCGTTTATAGCTTGCCAGCTTTGCGTTGCTAGATTTCCGTGGCTAGCATGCTGGTTTTGCGTTACTACCTTGCTAGCTTTACGTTGCTATTTTGGTAGCTTTGCGTTGCTTGCTTGCTTTGCTTTTCTTGCCAGTTAGCTTTCGTTGCTAGCTTGCTAGCTTTGAGTTTCTAACTTCTAATTTGGTAGATTTGCGTTGCTCTATTTATACGTTTGCCTTGCTAGCTTGCTATCTCTGCGTTGCTAGCTATGTAGTGTTCCGTTGCTTGCTTGTTAGCTATGCGTTTCTAGCTTGCTTGCTTTGCTTTGCTAGCTTGCTTGCTTTGCTTTGCTAATTTGCTTGCTTTCCTTTTCTAGCTTGCTAGCTTTTCGTTGGTTGCTTGAAAGTTGTGAGTTGCTAGTTTGCTAGCTTTGCTTTGCTAGCTTTCCAGCATTGCATTTCTAGCTTGCCAGTTTTGCGTGTCTAGCTTGCCAGATTTACGTTGCTAGCTTGCTAGATTTGCGTGGATAGCTTGCTAGCTTTGCGTTGCTTGCTTGCTAGTTTTGCGTTGCTAGCTAGCGAGCTTTGCGTTGCTAGCTTGCAAGAGTGCACGATATGCGTTGCTAGATTATAGCTTTGCGTTGCTATCTTGCTGGTATTCGTTGCTATCTTGCTACCTTATCGTTGCTATCATGACATGTTTGCGTTGCTAGCTTGCTAGATTAGAGTTGCTAGCTTGCCAGCTTTGCGTTTCTTGTTTGCCAGCTTTGCGTTGCTACCTTGCCATCTTTGCGTTTCTCGCTTGTCAGCTTTGCGTTGCTAGCTTTCCACCTTTGCGTTGATAGCTTGGCAGCTTTGCGTTGCTAGCTTTGCTAGATATGAATGTCAAGCTTGCTAGCTTTTCTTTGCTACATTGCTAGCTTTCCGTTGTTATCTTGCAAGCTTTGAATTGTTAGCTTGCTAGCTTTGCTTAGATAGCTTGCTAACTTTGAGTTCATACCATGCAAGATTGCTAGATTTGCGTTGCTAGCTTGATAGTTTTGCGTTGCTATCTTGCTGGATTTGCGTTTCTAGCTTGCTAGCTTTGCGTTGCTAACTTACTAGCTTGGTAGCTTTGCGTTGCTATCTTGCTAACTTTACGACTGTAGCTTTCTTGCTTTCGTATCTAGTTTGCTAGCTTTGTGTTACTAGCTTGCTAGTTTTGCGTTGCTAGCTTTGCCAGCTTGGCAATGCTATCTTGCTAGATTTGCGTTACTAGCATGCTAGATTGTTAGATATGCGTTGGTAGCTTGCGCGTTTTGCGTTGCTATTCTGCTAGATTGCTAGATATGCGTTGCTAACTTGCAAGCTTTGCGTTGCTAGCTTGCTATTATGCTAGATTTTCGTTGCTAATTTGCTAGCTTTGCGTTGCTAGCATAGTATCTTTAGTTGCTAGCTGGCTAGTTTTCAGTTCTTAGCTTGACAGCATTGCGTTGCTAGCTTGATAGATTGCCGCTGCAAGCTTGATATATTGCCGTTGCTAGCTTGCTAGCTTTGCGTTGCTATCTTGCTAGCTTTGCGTTGCTAACTTGCTACCTTTGCGTTGCTAACTCCCTTGCTTTGCGTTGCTAGCTTGCTATCTTGCTAGCTATGTGTTGCTAGATTGCTAGCTGTGCGTTGCAAGCTTGCTAGCTTTTATATTGCTAGCTTGTTAGCTTCGCGTTGCTTGCTTGTGTGTTTGCTTTGCGTTTAATGCTTTCTAGATTTCGTTTCTAGCTTGCAAGCTTTGCTTGCTTGCTTCCTATCTTTGCGTTGCTATCTTGCCATCTTTTCTTTGTTAACTTGCCACCTTTGCGTTGCTAGCTTGCCAGGTGAGCGTTGCTAGCTTGTTTGATTTGTGTGGCGAACTTGTTAGATTTGCTTTGTTCCATTCCAGCTTTACGTTGTTAGCTTGCTTCCTTTGAGTCCCTCACTTGCTAGCAATCGTTGCTAGCTTGCTTGTTTTGAGTTGTTAGATTGCTCGATGTGCGTTGCTAACTTGCTAGCTTTTCGTAGGTATCTTGCTAGCTATGCGTTGCTAGCTTGAAAGCTTTGCGCTGCTAGTTTGCAAGATTGCTAGATTTGCGTTGCTTGCTTTGCAATTATTGATGCTAATTTTACGTTGCTAGCTTGCTATCTTTGCGTTGCTAGCTTGCCTGCTTTGCGTTTCTACCTAGCCATCTTTGCGTTTCTAGTTTGTCATCTTTGCTTTGCTAGCTTAATAGCTTTGCTTTGCTATCTTGCTAGATTTGCGTTGCTTGCTTTGCAATTATTGATGCTAATTTTACGTTGCTAGCTTGCTATCTTTGCGTTGCTAGCTTGCCTGCTTTGCGTTTCTACCTAGCCATCTTTGCGTTTCTAGTTTGTCATCTTTGCTTTGCTAGCTTACCAGCTTTGCTTTGATATCTTGGCAGCTTTGCGTTGCTAGCTTGCCAGTTTGTGTTGTTAGCTTGCCAGGTTTGTGTTGCTAGCTTAGCTAGTTTTGCATGTCTAGCTTGCTATGTTTCCTTGCTAACATGCTAGCTTTCCGTTGTTAGATTGCTAGCTTTGCGTATCTAGCTTGTTAGCTTTGATTTTAAAGCTTGCAAGATTGCTATATTTGCGTTGAAAGCTTGATAATTTTGCGTTGCTCTCTTGCTCAAATTTCGTTGCTAGCTTTCTAGATTTGCGTTCCTAATTTGCTAGCTTTGCGTTGCTAGATTGGTAGCTTTGCGTTGCTAGTTTGCTATCTTTACGATTATAGCTTGCTTGCTTTGCGTATCTAACTTGCTAGCTTTGCGTTGCTAGATTGTTAGCTTTGCGTTGTTAGCTTGCCGTGTTTGAGATGCTAGCTTGACAGCTTGGCGTTGCTATCTTGCTGGCTTTACTTTACTAGCTTGCTAGGTTTGCGTTGCTAGCTTGCTTAAATGCCAGATAAGCGTTGGTAGCTTGCTAGGTTTGCGTTGCTAGCTTGCTAGCTTTGGTTGCTAGCTTGCAAGCATTTGTTGCTAGCTGGATAGTTTTGATTTGATAGCTTGCTAGCATTGCGTTGCTAGCTTGAGGGATTGCCGTTGCTAGCTTGAGAATTTGCAGTTCCTAGCTTGCTAGCTTTGCGTAGCTATCTTGCTAGCTTTGCGTTGCAATCTTGCTAGCTTTTATTTTGCTAGCTTCATAGCTTCGGTTTGCTTGCTTGTTTCTTTGCTGTGCGTTTCTTCCTTTCTAACTTTCCTTTCTAGCTTGCTAGCTTTGCGTGCTAGCTACATTTCTTTGCGTTTCCTTGCTTTGTTAGCTTGCCAGCTTTGCGTTGCTAGCTTGCCACGTTTGCGTTGCTAGCTTGCTTGATTTGTGTGGCTAACATGCTTATATTTGCCTTTTACCTTTGCCATGTTTACTTTGCTAGATTGCTAGCTTTGCTTTGCTTGCTTGATTGCTTTGAGTTTCTCACTTGCTAGTTTTCGTTGCTAGCTTGCTTGTTTTGAGTTGCTAGATTGCTAGATTTGCGTTGCTAACTTGCTAGATTTGCGTTGCTATCTTGCTAGCTATGCGTTGCTAGCTTGCTAGCTTGCTAGCTTTGCGTTGCTAGTTTGCTATACTGATAGATTTGCGTTGCTAGCTTGATAGCCCTGCGTTTCTCTCTTGCTGGCTTTGCGTTGCTAGCTTGCTAGTTTAGAGTTGCTAATTTGCTATCTTTGGTTTCTAGCTTTTTAGCTATGCGTTGCTAGGTTGCTATCTTTACTTTGGTAGCTTGCTTGCTTTACGTTGCAAGCTTGCTAGCTTTGCGTTGCTAGCTTGCCAGCTTTGCGTTGCTAGCTTGCTAGCTTTGCGTTGCTAGCTTTCTAGATTTGCGTTGCTTGATTGCTAGATGTACGTTGCAATCTTGCTAGCTTTGCGATGCTAGCTTGCTAGCTTTGCGTTGTTAGATTGCTAGTTTTCATTTCCTAGCCTGCTAGCTTTGCGTTGCTAGCTTGGTAGCTTGCTAGATTTGCGTTGCTAGCTTGCCAGGTTTGCGTTGCTAGCTTGCTAGTTTGCGTTGGTAGCTTGCTATCTTTGCATTTATAGCTTGCTATTTTTGCATTGCTAGCTTGTTAGGTTCCAGTTGCTAGATTGCTAGCTTTGCTTACCTAGCTTGATATCTTTGCTTTGTTATCTTGCTTAATTTGCGTTGCTTGCTTTGAAATTCTTGCTGCTAACTTTGCGTTGCTAACTTGCTAGCTTTGCGTTTCTTGCTTGATAACATTGCGTTGCTAGCTTGATAGATTGCCGTTGCTAACTTCCTAGCTTTGCGTTGCTATCTTGCTAACATTTCGTTGCTCGCTTGCTAGCTCTGCTTTCGTAGCTTGCAAGATTGCTAGATTTGCGTTTCTAGCTTGATAGCTTTGCGTTGCTATCTTACTAGATTAGCGTTGCTAGCTTGCTAGCTTTAGGTTCCTAGCTTGCTAGCTTTGCGTTGCTAACACCCTAGCTTTCCGTTGGTAGTTTGCTATCTTTGCGTTTCTAGCTTGCTAGCTTGGTAGATTTGCGTTTCTAGGTTGCTAGGTTTGCGTTTCTATCTTGCTAGCTATGTATTGCTATGTTGCTAGGTTTGCGTTGCTAGCATGCCAGCTTTGCGTTGCTATCTTGCAAGATTTGCGTTGCTATCTAGCCTTGTTTGCGATTCTATTTTGCCAGCTTTGCGTTGCTAATTTGCCAGCTTTGCGTTGCTAGCTTGCCAGTTTGCGTTAGTAGCTTAGGAGCTTTGGGTTGCTAGCTGGCCTGTTTGCCTTGCTAACTTTCTAGATTTGCGTGGCAGGCTTGATAGCTATGCGTTGCTACCTTGATAGCTTCCGTTGCTAGCTTGCTAATTTTGAGTTGCAGGCTTTCTAGCTTTGCATTTCATGGTAGCTTGCTAATTTTGCGGTGCTAGCTTGTTAGATTTACGTTGCTCTCTTGCTAACTTGCGTTGCTAGCTTGCTAGCTTTGCGTTGCTAGCTTGCTATTTTTGATTTGCTAGCTTGCTATCTTTGCGTTGCTTGATTAGCAATTCTTGCTGCTAACTTTGCGTTGCTACCTAGCCAGCTTAGCGTTTCTAGCTTTTCATCTTTTCGTTGCCAGCTTACCAGCTTTGCATTGATAGCTTGGCAGCTTTGCGTTGATAGCTTGCTAGTTTGCGTTGTTAGCTTGCCAGGTTTGTGTTGCTAGCTTTGTAAGATTTGCATTTCTAGCTTGCTAGCTTTTCGTTGCTACTTTGCTAGCTTTCCGTTGTTAGCTTACTTGCTATGAATTGTTAGCTTGCTAGTTTTGCGTATCTAGCTTGCTAGCTTTGAGTTGATAGCTTGTAAATTTGCTAGATTTGAGATGCTAGCTTGCTAGATTTTCGTTGCTATCTTGCTTGTTTTGCGTTGCTAGCTTGCTAGCTTTGGTTACTAACTTGCTAGCTTTGCGTTGCTAGCTTTGTAGCTTTGCGTTGCTAGCTTGCTATCTTTACGATTGTAGCTTGCTTGCTTTCGTATCTAGATTGCTAGCTTTGCGTTGCTAGCTTGCCAAGTTTGAGTTGCTGGCTTGCCAGCTTGGCGTTGCGATCTTGCTAGCTTTGCGTTACTAGCTTGCTAGCTATGTGTTGCTAGATTGCTAGCTTTGCGTTGCAAAATGGCTAGCTTTTTTTTTGCTAGCTTGATAGCTTCGTTTTTCTTGCTTGTTTATTTGCTTTGCGTCTCTTGCTTTCTAGCTTTCGTTTCTAACTTGCTAGCTTTGCGTTCTAGCTTCCTATCTATGCGTTGCTAGCTTGGTTTCCTTGCTTTGTTATCTTGCCAGCTTAGTGTTGCTAGCTTGCCAGGTTTGCGTTGAGAGCTTGCTTGTTTTGTGTTGCTATCTTGCTAAATTTGTGTTGTACCTTGCCAGCTTTACGTTGCTAGCTTGCTAGCTTTGCGTTGCTAGATTGCTAGCGTTGCGTTGCTTGCCTGCTTGCTTTGAGTTTATCACTTGCTAGCTTTCGTTCCTAGCTTGCTTGTTTTAAGTTGCTAAATTGCTAGATTTGCATTGCTAACTTGCTAGCTTTCCGTTGCTATCTTTCTAGCTATGCGTTGTTATCTTGCTAGCTTTGCGTTGCTAGCTTGCTAGATTGCTAAATTTGCGTTTCTAGATTGCTAAATTTGCGTTTCTAACTTGATAGTTCTGCGTTGCTATCTTGCTGTCTTTGCGTTTCTAGCTTGCTAATTTTGCGTTGCTAACTTGCATTCTTTTAGTTGCTAGCTTGGTAGCTTTGCGTTTCTAGCTTGCAAA
>NW_019720645.1:0-745 GCF_002891405.2 Cryptotermes secundus
GCAAGCTAGCAACGCAAATCTAGCAAGCTAGCAACGCAAAGCCTAAGCAAGAGACGTATATCTAGCAAGCTAGCAACGCATATCTAGCAACTAGCAACGGAAAGGTAGCATGATAGCTACGTAAAAATGACAAACAAGCAAAGCATCGCTGGAAAGCTAACAACGCAAAGAAGGCAATATTGAAACGCAAAGATGGTAAGCTAGCATCGCATATCTGGCAAGCTAACAAAGCAAAGCTAGCAAGCTAACAACGCATATCTAACATCCTAGCAAGCTATCAAATAAAATATAACAAGCTAGCAACGCAAAGATAGCAAGCTAGCAACGCAAAGCTAACAAGGTATGAATGCAAAGCTAGATACACAAATCTAGCAAAATAGCAAATTTGCAAACGCTAGTTAGCTACGCAATGATAGGAAGTTAGCAACGCAAAGCCACCAAGCTAGCATCGCAGAGCTAAAAGGCTAGCAACGCAAAGCTGGAAAGCTTGGAAAGCACGGCTGGGAAGCTAGAAACGCACAGCTGTCAAGCTAGCAACGCAAAACTAGCAAGCTAGCAACGGAAATCTGGCAAGTTAGCAACGTAAAGCTAGCAAGATAGCCACGCAAATCTAACAAGCAAGCAATTAAAACCTGAAAACGTAGAAACGCAAAACCTGGCAAGCAAGCAACGCAAAGCTGGTAAGCTAGCAAAAAAAAGGCTAGCAAGCTAGCAAAGCAAATATAGCAAGCTGGCAACGCATATC
>NW_019720646.1:0-1725 GCF_002891405.2 Cryptotermes secundus
GTAACTTCGAGTCTCATCTACTGAAATAAGTTTTGCAACGCCTTGGAATGAGCAAGACGCGCACCACACCCTTGCACCCACAGTCGGATGGCATGGTGGAACGCTACTTCAAGACCATCGAAGAGCACTTGAGGAAGGTCGTCGCCTCGCATCAAAGGGACTGGGATGAGAGGTTACCCCTCTTTCTCCTAGCTTACAGGGCATCCACTCACGACACTACGGGCCTGACGCCTGCTGGACTAGTGTTCGGACGAGAACTATGGCTACCCTGCGACCTGCTGTTTGGAGTGCCCCCAGACAAGGAACAACCCACAACCGACTATGCAGCAGACTTAGTGGATCATCTGCACAACATCCACAATTATGCCCGGCAACACCTAAAGCTTGCCAGTGACAGGATGAAAACTCTGTACGATAAACTGGCCAACTCGGCAGGTTACGACGAAGGCGACCGAGTCTGGCTCTATCGCCCAACCCGCAGAAAGGGGAAATCGCTGAAACTACAGGCATCATGGGAAGGTCCTTACAAAGTAGTGATCCGGATAAATGATGTGGTTTACCGAATCCAGAAGACCCTATGGTCGAGGATGTTGGTTGTTCCTCGACTGGCTCGCGCCTTATAATGGAGCTGCTCGAGACGAGCAACCATAAAAGTGGGAAAGGTTGGAGATCAGAGCAACGGTGAGAAGAGAAACAGTAGAAGGACACAAAGAAGATGCTGCAAGAACAGCCTCCAAAGAAAAGGAACGGGGGAAGCACGGTTAGGCTATTCGGGACGAACAGCCTTAAGGAGGGAGCAGTGTGACATGTTCACCCCTACCTCCCCAGCTGCACGTAGCGGTAACGTAGCGCTCGCATAATAGGCAAGTCATAACCCCGCAACAGTGTTAACAGATTAATGGGATTAGGGTTATAAAGTGTGAAACCCCGCAACTGTGTGATAAGTAATTGTAGCCGTTACTTGTAGATTGTTCACTAACCCAATTAACGATATCTACGGCGTATTCAGTAACGTAAACACGTTACAGTATAATAGAAGTGTATAAAAGGTATTAACAACTAAATATAGGGTTAGGGATCTATATGCAATCTAATTTTATTTTATTATTATTTTAAGGGGATATCCTGCTATAGTGTAGAATTTGGAGTGTAAGTTGCCTAGGTCTTGTAGAATTCTACATAATAAGCCCAGTATATGAGGCCGAAAGACAAGTTTTCAACGATGTACAAGTTTGATGGTATGTTGGTATGTGGTATGGTATTCCCACTCTGTGTATCCTATATACAATATAAAAATTTCAGTGCAGCATATGTTTCTTGTCTGGGAGTATACAGGTTCGGTGTGTATGGTGTGTTCTACACTGCGGTGGTTTGACAGGATAGGGCGCATGGAGCCCCAAGACTTGGCACCACAGTTTTGGCCCCCAAAATCTCCAGACATTATAAGCCTGCTGATTTTTTGGGCCGGTGTCCTTCACTGTCAGCGCATGAGAGCGAGTCTATGCTATGCTAGCCAGGAGCTAGTCGCTATACTGACTGCACTATCCTGGCACACATATACAGTTGCTGTACTGATGCATAACCGTGTAACTTTCAGCATTTGTCCCATTTCTTGGATTATACCTGCAGCTACTTGCCTTTGCAGTAATTCCATCATGATATATACTTAAAACATATTTTGTAACGTGCAATCCAGGAGAGGCACTTCTATGGAAACACCAGAAC
>NW_019720647.1:0-420 GCF_002891405.2 Cryptotermes secundus
TTTTTTCCTTATTTTGAAAAAATAAAAGCAGGTTTATGAGACCACCTTGTTTCTCTGTGTGTGTGTGTGACTGTGTGTCAACTGCTGAATGTCTGAACCAGTCTTTATAAATGTAACATATTACGCAAGCTCAGCCCATCCCATCGGCATTATTCACAAATCATTCCCATCAGTCCATATGTCTGCATGTGCATACTCGCTACCGTCACTAAGCAACGGCTAGATAAACACGTTCCCACTGCAACGAATACATGCAACAGTGGAAGAGTTGTTTTCTATGCGGCCCTTATCACATCAAACGAAAGGCCGTGTGTCTGTCTCCCAATCGTTGCTAGACAATGGCTGGATAAGCACATTCCCGCGGCAACAAAGAACTGTTGAAGGTGTCGTTTTATATGCTGTCCATGTCGTTTCAAAGGA
>NW_019720648.1:0-986 GCF_002891405.2 Cryptotermes secundus
AGAACGGCAGTTTGAATTTGTTATTATTTCGGATCCGTATATCCAAGGCATCCAAGGCGACCGAAGTCGATGCAGGTAGTGGTAATGGTTGGCACAACGGGATGTGGAACAAGTGCAAATACTTAATACTTGTACAATAACAGCATTACTTGAAAAATTAATTAATATAACCATACTACCTGTATACATACAACAAAATCTGCAAATAAGCATTTGTACCAACACATGAACAAGAACCACGTGTGTCAGAAAACAATGCCCCACACTATTCACGATTGAAGGTAGAGGGCAGAATGAACTCTGACCATTTTTCTGAAAGCCAAGCTCTAATATACTGAGATGTAGGAAATATGTCCGCAAAGCGTGCAATAGATGGAGATCAAGTTCAGAATAGGTTTCTTGTATGTAAACCCTGACCGTAGATAACGGATGTCACTATCAGAGAGTTGAGACAAGAGCACATGAAAGCATGCTAGTTTCTGATGCTCACTGCAATTGCTTGTCACCAAGGTTACTTTCTCCAACTTACAAAAACACATGATGATGCTGTGTATAACCAGTTGGCACACATATTTTTCCAGTAATTCAGTAACTTCCTAGATTTGGTATGGTCAGGATGTTACAGGGCAGAAATGAAGCACTATTTTCCTAATGAACACAAGCTAACACAACAACTATTACCTTTGGTCATGCTAAACCTCAAGCAGTTAGTCACTGGCTTCCCACCGTGACGGCCCAGGTCTGATCAAGTATGATTTCTGGTGGACAAAGCGGCGCTGGGGCAGGTTTTCTCAGAGTACTTCAGTTTCCCCTGCCAATCCTCATTCCACCAAATTCTCCCATCATCATGATCACCCAGGGCAGGTGCAATAGGCCAATCAGTGGCCTCCATGCCGAGTGGACCCACTAAGAGAAATTAACTGTTAGCTTTTGCAGTGCTGAGGATGCAGTTAAATCCGTAACTGATCCTTTGTCTTCTGAAACGT
>NW_019720649.1:0-1024 GCF_002891405.2 Cryptotermes secundus
AACACCACCAACATCCAGCTCAGACTTTACATATTAACACTTTGCAGGCTGGCAGTTTAAATATTTAAATCACCCTGGGGACCGGCATATTTAAACCTACTACCCTAACTTGTGCACTGTTCACTTTAAAAATTAATATAAAATCTCCTAATTAATTTTATGAACTACAATTTTTGTAGAAGACTTACCAATGCTCCTAGAAGTGCTTGAGAGTGTGATATTTCTGGAAACATTCACCTTTGTGAAGTGGCATTACCCAGAACTTGCACATGTAGACAGTCATACTCCTTTTGTTGTGAATTGCGCAAACACAGCATTGCCTAGAATTCTGCTTCCCCTAGAAATGTTCACTCTTCACAATTTTTGTGAGGGTATGTTTCCATATATCACCCGAGAGTCGCCCAGGGGGGTCAAAATGTGGCCTGCCTGGGGTGGGAGTAGACAGCCCTGTTCGTACTAAGACTGTGTCTGCCGCCACCATGTGGTCTGTAGCCCAGGCTTTTGCGAACTTCAGCAGTAATGCCTTGTATTTCAATTTGGAATGAGGGTTTAGATTTTTGAAAACTAAAAATGAATTGAAAATGTCACAATTTATAAGCCACAAGGCAATTGCCTTATGGCTTCTTTGTCCACTTTACTGTTTTCCGAGGAAGAGAATAATAGGCCAAATACTGATCAGCTCTATCAACTCCCTTCACGAACATATTATACTTGGAAATACAAACAGGCTTCTTTACCTGTCCATGTCTCCTTTGAACATCAACCATGCTCGAATTGTAAATTGGGGAAATCATATTCACAACACGAGTATCCCTATCTCCAAAAAACAGTTCTGCTACTTCAAACACTTGCGTTGGGTCCGATGGCATTTGTCTCACCCCTGGATTACGAGTAAACTTTCCCAAAGTGGGTGTTTTGTCCACTTTACCCCATGTGGCTGTCCCTGCAATGGTAGCACTTGCACTTTCACTGGAGCTCTCACTGTCACTTTCACTTTCTCTTCTGGTCACAAGATTTTGGGGGC
>NW_019720649.1:1859-2776 GCF_002891405.2 Cryptotermes secundus
TGAACTATCAGTTAGGAAGTCAGTGTCGGATTGTCATATATTTATTTATGTATTGTCATGTGTTGGGTATGTAACGCGACAAATAACTTCACACCGTATTGAATATAGCGAATCTGTTGCACATTTGCTCACACACTTATACAATTCACAATTACTTCCACTGCTCTCAGCATCTTCATGATCCACACTGTGTAACCTTGATCACACACTCTGCTCACATACTACTCATCCGGATTTTTATACCATTCCGTTGCCTCGTGTTAACGGCGGTGTCTCCTGTTACGGGGAAGTTCTGTTACTTCACCTTGGGGGGGGAGTCTTTACTGGCATGTTAGCATGTTAATGTAGCAGGTGCAGTTGCTCTGATGCTGTTGTATGTCACCACACTGGAGGCGGGGGTCCTGCATAGCACAAATACTTTGTGTCTATATACAAATATCAATATACAATATATACAACAAATCTACACAAATATTCTGTGTCTTGGAAGAGGTATAAACCCACTGAGCCAGTATTCCTTTGTGAGTAAAAGTCATCTTCAGCACTGCGACTTTCGGTATCAGTGTCAGCCTGGCACTCTTTTTTTTTTTTTTACTAATATTATAATTACTTTGCATCACTATTTTGCAAGTATTACTAATAGGTGAGTGTGTCGCTTTGCCAATGAACGTATTTTATTCGATTTTGCGGGAAACCCCCCCTCCCCCAAGATTATTCTTTAATCGCACGGACGAGTATCGTGGTCAGTGGCGTTTCTTGGGGGTCGCCAAATTCATCTGGTGCCCAACTGAGTCGACTGGAGGTGAAACATTCACAGCACTGGCCCACCAAAGGGAAACAAAGATGTCGTGTGTGTTCGCTAAATAAGAAAAGCAGGAGCACCATTTTCTATTGTAAAAAGTGTGATGTTGCGCTGT
>NW_019720649.1:2822-3019 GCF_002891405.2 Cryptotermes secundus
TATCATAAAATGTGAAGTGACTGCATACGTCTGTACACATTTTATGTACATATGTAGCTGTTGCAATGCAAGCACACTCCTGCTTCTACACAGTGTGGTGTGCCCAATACCATTTCATACATCCAGAAGTAGTGGCCATTTTCTGGCAAAACCCAAACGTTTACATTGTCAAGGAATCTTGGGTGGCAACCTTGGAG
>NW_019720650.1:0-573 GCF_002891405.2 Cryptotermes secundus
GTGTGACTTGGCGTGAATTAACGTTATTTGACGTGACGTGACTTTACGTGACTTCGCGTGACTTAGCGTGACTTTGCGGGATTTGGCGTGAATTTACGTGACTTGGCTTGACTGTGATTTTGCGTGACTTGAGGTGACTTGGCATGGCTTGACGTAATTTGACGTGAGGCGAGGCGCGGCGAGACGAGCCGAGGCCAGGCTAGGCTAGGTTAGGTTAGTTTAGGTTAAGTAAGGTTAGCTTAGGTTTTGATAGGTTAAGTTTGCGCAGTAGTCTTGTGCGTATCAATCAGTAACTGGGGTACCGTTCCCTGCTTTCAAGTTAGGTGAGGATGAGGTGACGTGACGTGACGTGACGTGACGTGAGCCGAGTTGAGTTGGCGTAATTTGACGTGACTTAGAATGACTTTGCGTGACTTGAGTTGACTTGGCGTGACCTGATGTGACTGCGTGACATGACGTGGCTTGACGTAACTTGACGTGAGGCGAAGAGTGACGGGGCGAGGCGAGGATAGGCTATGCTAGGCTAGGGTAGGTTAGGCTACGTCTGGTTAGGGTAGGCTAGGGTAGGGTAGA
>NW_019720650.1:583-786 GCF_002891405.2 Cryptotermes secundus
ACCTTTTCCTTAAGTTAGGTGAGGTGCAGTGAGGGGGAGTTGAGTTGAGGTGAGGTGATATGACGTGACTTGACGTGAATTTGCGTGATTTGACGTGACTTGGTCTGACTTGGTGTGACTTGACGTAAATTGACGTGACGTGACTTTACGTAACTTTGCGTGACTTTGCGTGATTTGGCGTGAATTTACGTGACTTGGCGTGA
>NW_019720651.1:0-678 GCF_002891405.2 Cryptotermes secundus
TTTGAAGTGTGTAACTCAGTGAGATTATCGTAGCTGTTTGTTCTGTAAGTGTTCAGTAAATCAGATTACCAATCCAAACACCGTCTGCAGTAATTCCATCTCCGTAGCTTTTAGTCCACAAGCGAATTATACCGACCGAGCAACTGCCGCTTGTCGGCGAAGTTAGTCTCAACTTTTGCGGATAGAGGATGTGGCGTGGTCAGCGCAAAGGGTTAATCTCGGTTTTCTAGACCGGAGCCGTTGCTTTTCCTTTCAAGTAGCTCCTCACTTATCCTCACGAGGCTGAGAAGACCTCGTTCCAGATCCACTACTTCTCAGAAAATCTGGTAGCCCTGGGAATCGAACCCGGGACCTCTGGAACTCTGACCGCTAGACCACAGAGGCCGTCGCAGTCACTTCAGCACGTGTCAATATATTGTTTAACGACGCTGGACCATATAGCGCCGACTGGACGGACGTCAGACGAATGATGATTCGGGAAGAATTGGGAAAGAATTGATCGAGGGGTAAACGAGTTAATGTGCAGGCATTCACCTGGAGGAACTGAAGATAACCACGAAACACCTCCAGCAGTATAGTCTGAGTCCTGGCTAAGATTCAAATGGAACTACTTTCGAATACAAGCTAAAATCGTTTTCGTTAAGCCATCCCGCTAGGTTAGCAAACTTGTAGAATTAC
>NW_019720651.1:3159-12862 GCF_002891405.2 Cryptotermes secundus
CTTTGAGATTGGTTAATTTTTGGTGTTGAATGATTGAATGTATAAGGGGTGGGCCTTCTTGTCCCGTGCACCGCGACCACAGTGATCTGTTGTGCCTCCAATTTTTGATGTTAATTCTGACCCTAGATCTATGAACAGTGTGTTTATGGGCAGCATTTCTGACGTTTCGGAGGTATATGCTGCCTTTTTCTTCAGGATCAGAATGAGTAAGGTTATGCATGTTATGCATATATAAATTCTTATCCAATAGCAGCACGGTAGGGGGGCTTAGGCGTGATGCCCCCGTCCCGGGGGCCAACAAGGCAGCAAAAATGGAGACATTATCAAAGTCTGAATTCTGTGGCCCTCACACTCATACAAAATGCATGAACAGTATATTTAGCGATGTATCTTAATGTTACGTAACTGATGTTTCGAGGCATTTAATGACCATAAATTCAGATTCTAATGAAGGTGAGGCAAGCTCAGGTTGTAACTTTTTTTTCCACAAATTTCCGTAAAATCTTATCTCTCAAATTAATTTATTTTTGCGTATTCATTATTCTACCCCTCGCTTTGAAGTTTAACAAACTTCCAAGTTCGTCTGTTCCCCAGATGACAATTCAGAATTATGTTAGTGTTTGCCTCCATCCTACTCGCTTGTTCTCTGACTGGGTTCGTGCGAACTGTAAATTTGATATAAGCCTCGTCCTGTCATGACATTCATGTTTATGTAGATCTTCAGAACGGTGTGAGCAGGAGACAGTGAATGTCACCCTTTATCCCTGCTATCATTACGCCTGTTTGTCTCCACTTCATAACCACCCTTCATGTCTACCTTAGAAAGAAAGAGTGATTTAATGACAATAAAAATACAGGTGTCCTAGAAAAATTGTACAAATTTTAAATATTACCATTGTATCATGGTGGGTTCCGGATCGGTTCTGGGGCTCACCAAACATATCAAATTGGTACTCTTTTACCCAGTTTTAAAGCGGCCAGAGCGTGAGCCTAACCATTCACCTCCATCTCTTTCAGACACTAATAATCTATAGATGGAGCCGGGATAGCACAGTCGGTATAGCGACTGGCTACGGGCTGGACGGCCGAGTGATCGGAGTTCGAGCCCTGTTAGGATCAAGAATTTTCTCTTCTCCACGTCGCACAGACCGCCTCTGGATTCCACCCAACTTCCTATCCAATGGGCTCCGGTGGGGACTTGATGTTGACCACTCACCTACAGATGGTGCCTAGGTCAAGAAGACGTGGATCTATACATCCACTCCACCATACCTCTTCATGGCGTAGTGCTTAATTAGTTAAGCGTTGGGAGAAAATTGCCTTTACTTTTACCTTTAATAATCAAAGGAAGTATGCCTCCAATCCCCTACACCTTCATGCGCTTAATTAATCACGGGAACAACTTTAACCTTTAGATGTAATTTGGGAAATAAATGTTTTTGTATAAATGTAAATAACTAGGCCACTTTCATTCTGTTTGCGTAAATTTTAAGTAATCTGTTTTAATACATAAAATAGATGTTGGCACATTAGGGCCCTTATGAAAACTTATTTATTTGTGTGAGTTTACGAATGGACATAAATGTCTGAAGCAAGGCTTCCTTTGCATCGAATAAGAATACAGTAACTTTTCGCAACCGGAGTGAAATGAGGTTTCATTATGAAAGATAAACCCGCACTTGTCACTGCAACACCCGCAATTACACCCTTACTGTAGCTCTCACAGCCGTTACTGTGACTAGTCCTATCTTATGGCATATGACGCCGTGTAGTCTTAAGAAGAAAATATTGCCTCCATATTCAGAGTCGAAAAGTTAGTGGATCAAGAAATGAGGAAGACGCAAAAGCAGGAAGGAGGATTTACTTCAATTAATCTTCGACCCTGAAAATGGATATAGTAAGTTCCTCCGAAACTTATACTGGTTACAGTACGTCATTTTTCATTTTTCATCGTGTTAGGATGAATTAGGAATAATGAACTGTGTACGTCATGCTATCGTGCACATGAGGACATTTTGTAGGGGGGGAACTGAGGAAAACCACGATAAATATGTCAGGATAGACTATATCCTAGTCTAGATTTGAACCAGGAACCTTCCCCCCCACAAAAAAAAGGAGACAGAAGCGTTGCCGCTGAGGTAACCTAACGTTTTCAATATTTTTTAGTTGGAAATGATATTTCATAACATATGCTTGATTCGTCATCAGCGGTCTTCTCTTGGTGCTTATTTAATGACGCTGATATTGCTTCATTAATGGTTATTGCCTAAATAATAAAAATAAAGCAGCTCCGCCATTCGTGACCTCGGTACTAGATTGAGACGTGTGGTCAGCTTCACGCTCCAGTCGCTTTACACCAGAGGAATTCGCCCCCGGCACCAATTGGCTAGAACATTAGTTGGTAACCAGAACCTGTCTGTGATGGATAATGAATTGGAAAGGATTTGAAAGGATGCAGACGTGGCTTTATATAGGCATTGTAACCGTACATTCCTGGAGGTCTTAACGAAAATCACGATAAAACTCAGTAAGGTTACTGGTGCCTCAACCGAGATTCGAATAGTGTATTTTCCGAATCAAGTATGGAACGTTACCGCTAAGATGACCCGCTCGCTTAGAATGTATCTATGAACGGAACGCAGAAAAAGTCCTGTTCAAATGGCGGATACGTTTCTGCTGCTTTCAAAATGTAACGAGAGCGTTCAATAAATTGTGACGCCGGAATGGGGAGGGGGAGGGGGGAGGGGCTGCGTATTATCCAGTCAGTAGGGCCATCTCATTCCATGACGGATATGCTCCATTTCCTTTCCTAATATGGCCGCACAGCTCACACGGCATGTCACGTGTACACAGTCAGATGTTCCAATACATCGCCATAAAATGGCGGACGCAAGGTCCTGAATACACTGACTAGGAAGTGTACTATTTTTAGGCATGTGACAACGTGTAGACTGTTAGAAGTTTACCGAAGTTTCGGAGGGACATATTGTCTCCATCTTTAATATTTCTATGTTGAAGGCAGATACAGTATTCCTCTGACACATGTACGCCAAACTGTTAAACAGATTTATGTCATAACCTACAAAAATGATATGTAAAATGTTGGTAATAATAATATTCAGTTCTTTATTTGCTTGCGTGCTTGCTATACAGCGTATAGGCCAATCATGACTGAAGTACGTGCTAACGAATGAAACAAGAAAAATTTCATATTCAGAAACAAAGACAAAACAATGCATATTTTATCATTTAAATAATAATAAGTCAAAAATGCAATCGAAACAAACATTACGCGGTAGGAAACAAAAATAAATATGCATATTTATAATGATTACAGACAATATTTTAAAAAAATAAGAAAATATGACTATGAAACGTAATTAAAGTAAATAGTTTGGCTCCAAACATATCAAAGTCCCTACAAACATCATCAGCAGTTGAAGCGCATCTAGCAGAGGGTCAATGTTTACTCCAGGAGCAGACACTGTACATAGAAACGTCTCCAATACACCGAGCAGGAACTCGAAGGTCAAAGGTTTCCAAAACAGAACGACAGAATTCAGAGCCAAGATATAATTGAATGAGGAAGTGAGACTTCCTCTTACGTAAGGTGTACAATTTTATCTGCTTTAAAGCATAAGCATATTATAAGAAAATATAGATTTATAATATTGTGGCATGTTGACTCGTTCCTAGGCAACGAACTCGAAACAAAGCAAGTAGACAATGGCCAATAATAAGCAACGGCTCGTAAACAGCAATAAAGGAACGGTGTTAGTTGGAAGTTAGTTGAGTTAGTTAAATGGTGAGTGACTCAGTTAGTCAGTTACCAGAGAGAAGCTGGTAGGTGACCCCAATGATAGTTCGGGAAGCCAGAGGAAGGAAACGTCAGACGTTGGAAGCCGCTACCAAGCAGCAGCTAGTGAAGACATGACTGAATACTAATGTGTCTGTAATAGTGAATCGTAAAGTGTAATCACGAGCTGTATCATGGAATCGATTAAATCTAATTGCCAATCAAAACCCCGTCTATAGTCACACTATATCACGGGACAATTTACATGCAACGGAAATATAGTTTCAGAAAGAGTATAATCGTCAGGGATCTGATGCCGTACTGTCTGGTAAAACTTAACGATCAACTTTTCAAAGGAACGTAATTCTCCTTTTGTTGATTGTTCCTTATTGATTGCCTACTTGGCTTACTCTTAGGCCCTGAAGATGGAGGCCCTACATGCCTCCGAAACGTCAGTAAACTTCTAACAGACTACACGGCATCATAACCGAGACAACCGTACTCTATATCATAAAAGAATTTATTAACTATTTACCGAAAATCTAATTTAAAGTATTTAAAAGGAGGCATCATGAGTTCATTACAAAGTTTAATTAAAAACTGTGGAGAATTTCTGGCTCATCCAAGGATGTCTCCATGGAATCGACTACAAAATGTGTTCCATAAAACTCCAATTTCAGTCTTTTATTTGCTGCAGTGTCTACATGTCACAGAGATATTGAAGTAATCGTGGGAGCGTGGTAAGAGCTCTGGAAACAACTGATGCATTTCATAAAACTCGACATGAAGACGCTTACGTCAGACGCTCCTCTTAAAAGACTGTGACACTTTGTGATTCAGTATTATCTGTGACATTACCCAACGAAATTTATTACTGTAACTATAATAATTTGATCAGATCTTTTGCTTTCGTCAGATATTGGAGACAAAATGGGAGTACGATGAGACAGTACATCAGCTATTCATAGACTTCAAGAAAGCCTATAATTCAGTTAGGAGGGAAGTATTGTACAATATTCTAATAGAGTTTGGGATACCCATGAAACTAGTTAGGCGGATTAAAATGTGCTTAAACGAAACGTATAGTAAAGTCCGTATAGGTAAACATTTGTCTAATACGTTTCCTATCCAGAATGGTCTAAAACAAGGAGATGCTTTATCACCATTACTTTTCAACTTGCTTTAGAATATGCCATTAGGAAGGTACAGGGAAACCAGGTGGGACTGAAACTAAACGGGACACCTCAGCTGCTGGTCTGCGCCGATGATGTGAATCTACTGGCTGATAATGTAGATACCATAAAGAAAAGCACACAAACTTTAATTGACGCAAGAAGGAGGTGTTTCGTCACAAAATGCAGGGCAAGATGTTTTGAAAATGTGGCACAGTTCAGATATTTGGGAACGACGATAACAAATCAAAAATGCTTCAGGAGGAAATTAAGAGGAGATTGAACTCGGGTAATGCTTGCTACCATTCAGTCCAGAAAAACTATAATTTTGCCTGTGATTCTGTATGGGTGTGAAACTTGATCTCTGACTTTAATGGAGGAACATAGACTGAGGGTGTNAACAATATTAGAATATTAGAGAGATAGGACGGGATGGTATGAATTGGATTGATCTGGCTCAGGATAGGGACCAGTGGAGGACTCTTGTGAACACGGTAATGAAACTTCGGGTTCCATAAATGCTGGAAAATTCTTGAATAGCTGCAGAATTGGCGGCTCCTCAATAAGGGCTCAGCTCCTTGAGTAAGTAAGTAAGTAAGTAAGTAAGTAACTAAAATAATTTAGACCTATATTCCAGAGTTATTTGGTTCGAATAGCAGACGTGATAGCAGGTATCCTGAGTGGATATTTCTTATGACTTTGAACGTCCCTTTAGGTAAACTTCGAGACAGTACATCGAATAGGCCACGGCCGTTTCTTTGCAAATGCTTTCTGGTTCATTGCTCAGTAATGGTCTTACCGTTCGAGGCTGTTGCCAGATATGCTGAAACTGTCGTCTTAAAACAAATAGAATGAATGACTAAGACGATTTCCATTTCCTGGAATGCTTCATAAACATAATATGGTGGAAACTTGATCCACTTCTGTCATCAGGTGAGGAGGAGGACACCTGTTCTGTTGGGTTCCTTAGAAATATCTAACACAAATCATGCAGTGCTTTTCATGAACTTGGTTTCTTGCATAAAATTCATACCGCCTTTTCCATCTTAGAATCAGGTCTCTGCTTGCTTTATCACAATTTCTATTCTCTGTTTTTCTGGTTATCTCCCACTGACAATGCTTGGTATCAGGTGTTTATATATTTATAGTTATACTGACAAGTTTGTATACCCGTGTCGAGACGCGATTGGATATCTTAACCCCAGCCCTACGAGTCGTAGGAGGAGGCGAAAAGCGAAGTCTCGAATCTGGGACAATAAAATATGATCACGAGTCCCATGACTGCGCTGGCGAGGGCCAGCGATACTTGTAATCGACAGGAAACCGCAACTGTCTGACAGTAATAAAAATCTGGTCGTAAGCCCCAGATGAGTGAATTATTCCAAGACAGACTGGTCGACTGACCGTCGGTCGTATCATAGGAATCAGATTCAATAAGTGTGAGGATAGCTCAGTAGGCTCCGTGTTGGACGGCCACAGCGTGCAGACCGGCTCTGGGGCCCATTCTATCCCTTACTTAATAAGTACCGAGGTCAATCTTCCCGAGGGTATAGCAACTGGGGCGTGAAACTTTACCAATCTCTATCTAGTGCCGAGGTCAAGAATTGCGGATTACTGTTAGTTTATTATACATTACGTTTCACTTTTCGTTTGTGTGCTGTGTTTATGTGTGTTATTTGTTTGAACACACCTCGTCTTATTGTAGTACAACTGCCACCGGGCGAAACCCCATTTGCAGTTAAATATTAATAATACCTCCACTCCCCATGTATGTTCATGGCATAGTGAGGAACTGATCAAGCTCAGGTAAAACTTTATCTTTTACTTTTAAGTAAGTGTTTTAAAATGGCCACGCCATAGCTCAAGCTGTTAGTCGCTGGCTTCCCACCGCGGCGGCCCGGATTCGAGCCCGGGTCTGGTCAAGTAGGATTTGTGGTGGACTAAATGGCGCTGGGGCAGTTTTTCTCCCAGTACTTCGGTTCCTCCTATCAATCTTCATTCCACCAAATTCTCCATCATCATAATCACCCGGGACAGGTACAATAGGCCAATCATTGGCCGACGTGCCGAGTGGACAGAGCTAGACTCCACCCCCCACTATGCGAATTAAAAAAAAGTGTTTTGAATAAAAATTCTTTAAAAATATATCCTTCCACAGCGAAATGGCTGTAAGTTCAGGCGCAACTTGGGAAAATGGATCAGTTAAGTAATAACAGTGTAATGCTCGGTTGTTTATTGCGATTTCTAGAAATGGGGTTGCAGCTAATTGGGTTAGGAGTTAACAAGGAAAAATGAGCGTCTTGCTACAAGCCTGGGCAACTCATAAAATGGAGTCCTTTTCTAATGTACTCAGCACAAGAACTTTTCTTCCCAGAGGCGGAATTATGTCGACATAGAATAACAATTGAGGAGGCTGGTATTGAACAGTAAGCACTTAAAGGCGTGAAGATAGTTCAGTCTCAGGTACTCTCGCATAATCTCGAAATCTTCGATTTATCGTTATATTCTATAGATTATACTGGCATTACACTCGTTGATAATTCGACAGGAAGTAGCATCATTTACTTTTGTTCTCTTAATTTCCCCTGTTTTCTCTAGTATTTCTCTCCAGTTTTACATGTTATTGAATGATGCGTCGAGACAGAAGTTTAACGTCGGCTCCCACGAATAACAAGCACAAATAATTAATCGTAAATCATCTCCTTCATAGAGCATACTATGCTTCACACATTCATATCTAAATGTTATTAACACAAAATAGACACGATATACTAAAACAAAATACTACGTACAAAGCAGTCTTCTGGGATTTGGCACCGTGTATATGTGGTGTTAACCGACGTTCCTCCGAAACGTCGGTTAACACCACATATACACGGTGCCAAATCCCAGAAGACTGCTTTCTTCATAGTCACCGTCGTGAAAGCCTACAATCTTACAAAACACTACGTGCTCGTTCGTGACCTAATACATAATTTACATTCATGCAACGCATTGAAATTTGACATTTCGTTAGGTAATCCTAAATGTCTTAATGTCAGAGCTTTGCATTACCTTTTTACATATTCTTATATGCGGAAGGATGTTTCTAGCTTACTTACTCCATGGATATTTGGTTCACCAGGAACATTTGCCGAATTTTAGAGACATTATTCGAATTTTGGCTCCACCTTTTCACTTTCAGGTCTCCGTGAGGATTCTCGAACTCAATCTGGGAGCTTCCCACTTTCCTTCTAACTTCTGGTTTACTTCAAAACTTCCCTTAGTAACTCTTGTTTCATCAGTTCTAATCACATGTCTCAACCGCTCCAACTTACAGATAAGAAGCTTTATATGCGAGCATATCCCTCAGTTCTTGGTCAGTTCTGATTCTCTGAGCCACTTTCTCAGTTACTGCTTCATGCACTCTCCTCCCGCTCTATACACCAGAATTGATTCCAGTAAAAAAATACTTTTAAGTGCATTCATCTGTCTACATACGTGTTCAGATATAAGGTTTGGTCGGAAGTTCATCACCATGACCACAAAAGGTTTGCTCAAACAGCACGCTTTCGAATTGCATTTGGGTGTAACCGGGTTTGAATCTCAGCTGGGACTTTGGTATAATTACTGAGGTTGTCAAGTGTTTCCTCGGCCTTCCTAACAAATTCTGGGACAGAACCTCACTTGGTCTCGGTCACATTCTGTGAAATTCCCAATCACTGTCATGCAATCATTTGGCACTAGAAGTTACAGACTTCATTTACAGAGAGCGTCGTTAAACAAACTACAAAATCTTTCGGGCTGTGACATCGCTACGTAGTTACAGGCGTTAAAGAATATGTTTTCACCATTTTCAGAGTCTACCGTGAACATGGAAGCAGTATATTCCTCCGAAACATTACTATCCGCCTACAGTGTCACAGCCAGAAGATATAAATCTGAACAATAAATTCCGTAGAAATGTGAACAAAATTTTCTGTGTTTTAAATTACAGAACGTGGTCAGTGACGTCACCTCTGCGCCCCGTGGCTCACAGACACCCACCATCTTTGAGTTTTTAGGCTAAAAGCCACTCTGCTTGGATGTTTCCCTTTCTTCTGGTGTTTTATTCTTGGGATTTTTATCGAGTTTCTTTATTGGGTTACAAAAGGCGATGTAATTAGATAAAAACACAGGACGCGTGTCGGCGTGACGATTTCAGCTCTTCCAGATGGAGGCGAAAGCAGACATTTTATACGTTTACTGAAACAAGGATGGACATGAGATTCGAAACGTGGAAAGTTCGAAGTTTGTACAGGGCAGGGGCAGAAGAAATCTTAAAATACGTTAGATTTAGCGGGAGTACAGGAGGTCAGATGGGATGGAGGTGGCATCGCACCAGCAGGAGACTATATATTTTTATATGGAAAGGGGAATAAAAATCATGAATTAGGTACAGGGTTTTTCGTACATAAGAGAATCGCATCAGCAGTTAAGAGGGTAGAGTTCGTTAGTGATAGCATATCATATATAATACTAAGAGGTCGCTGGTGTGATATCATCATTATGAATGTTCACACCCCAACAGAAGATAAAATTGATGACATAAAGGACAGGTTCTATGAAGAATTCGAACATGTATTTGATAAATTCCCGAAGTACCCTATGAAACTTTTGTTAGGAGATTTCAATGCCAAAGTAGGAAAGGAAGACATTTTCAAACCAAAGATAGGGAATAAGAGTTTGAATGAAATTAGTAATGATAATGGAGTTA
>NW_019720651.1:12887-13215 GCF_002891405.2 Cryptotermes secundus
TTACTGTCAACAATGTTCCCACATCGTAACATCCATAAATTTACTTGAACATCTCCTGATGGGAAGATACACAATCAAATAGATCATATTTTGATAGATAGGAGACGAAACTCAAGTATACTTGATGTCCGATCATTCAGTGCAGCAGATTGTGATACTGACCACTACCTGGTGGTGGCAAAGGTTAGGGAAGGACTGAGAGTGAGTAAAGAAACACACAGAGTTCATATGGAGAAGTTCAATCTCAAGAAATTAAATGAGGTAGAGGGCAAAGAGCAGTATTGTGTTGAAATCTGATATAGGTTCGCGGCTTTGGAAAACTTGGAAA
>NW_019720651.1:13239-13594 GCF_002891405.2 Cryptotermes secundus
AGGCTGGAAAACTATTAGAGAGAATATAAAAATGTCTGCCAAAGAGAGTCTAGGTTATTATGAACAGAAAAAGCATAAGCCATGGTTCGATGAAGGATGCTCAAAATTATTAGACCAAAGAGAACAGGTCAAATTGCAATGATCACATGATCCAAGCGAGTTAAATGGTGTTAATCTGAACAATATAAGACGTGAAACCAGCAGGCAGTTCAGGAACAAAAACGGAATATCTGAAAGATAAAATTGATGAGCTTGCAATGAACAGTAAGAACAAGAACATTAGAGACCTGTATAGAGGAATAAATGACTTTAAGAGGGGTTACCAGCCTAGCAGGAACTTAGTGAAGGATGAGAA
>NW_019720651.1:13603-24477 GCF_002891405.2 Cryptotermes secundus
TGCTTGCAGATTCCCACAACATTTTGAATAGTTTGACGAACTACTTCTCTCAGTTATTGAATGTACATAGGGTCAGTGATGTTAGGCAGACAGAAATCGATACAGCTGAGCCGTTAGTACCTGATCCTCACCCTTTTGAGGTTGAATGTGCTATTGCAAAATTGAAACGGTATAAATCTCCAGGTAATGATCAAATTCCGGCAGAACTTATTCAAGCAGAAGGAGAAATATTACGTTCTAAGATCCACAATCTAATTACTTCTATTTGGCATAAGGAAAAATTGCCTGATCAGTGGATGGAGTCTATTACTCTACCAGTTCACAAGAAGGGTGATAAAACTGACTGTAGTAATTATCGGGGGATATCAATGCTATCAATTTCATACAAAATTTTATCCAATATTCTTCTCTCAAGGTTAAGTACATATACAGATGAATTATTTGGGATCATCAGTGTGGGTTTCGACGTAACAGATCAACTACAGATCAGATCTTTTGCATTCGTCAGATATTGGAGAAAAAATGGGAGTACGATGAGACAGTACATCAGCTATTCATAGACTTCAAGAAAGCCTATGATTCAGTTAGGAGGGAAGTATTGTACAATATTCTAATAGAGTTTGGGATACCCATGAAACTAGTTAGGTTGATTAAAATGTGTTTAAACGAAATGTATAGTAAAGTTTGTGTAGGTAAACATTTGTCTGATAAATTTCCTATCCAGAATTGTCTAAAACAAGGAGATGCTTTATCGGCACTCCTTTTCAACTTTGCCTTAGAATATGCAATTAGGAAGGTCCAGAGAAACCATGTGGGACTGAAACTGAACAGGACACATCAGCTGTTGGTCTACGCCGATGATGTGAATCTACTGGCTGATCATGGAGATACCATAAAGAGAAACACACAAACTTTAATTGACGCAAGTAAGGGGGTTGATCTAGAAGTAAAGACAGAGGAAACTCAGTATATGTTGCTGTCTCGTCACAAAAATGCAGGGCAAAATCATGACATAAAGATAGGAAACAGATGTTTTGAAAATGTGGCACAGTTCAGATGTTTTGGAACAACGATAATAGATCGAAACCTGATTCAGGAGGAAATTAAGAAGAGATTGATCTCGGGTAATGCTTGCTACCATTCAGTCCACTACCTTTTGTCGTCTCGTCTGTCGTCAAAACACATAAAAATTACGAAATACAAAACTATAATTTTGTCTGGGGTTCTGTGTGGGTGTGAAACGTGGTCTCTGACATTAAGGGAGGAAGATAGACTGAGGGTGTTTGAGAACAGGGCGTTAAGGAAAATATTTGGACCGAAGAGAGATGAAGTGACAGGAGGCTGGACAAAACTGCACAATGAGGAGCTCCATAACTTGTACCCTTCTCCAAGAATAATTAGAATGATCAAGTCAAGAAGGATGAGGTGGGCAGGGCATGTAGGACGAATAGGGGGAGACAAGGAATTGATACAGGATATTGGTGGCAAAACCAGAAGGAAAGAGACCACTGGGAAGACCAAGGCATAGGTGGGTGGACAATATTAAAATTAATCTTAGTGAGGCAGGATGGGATGGTATGAAATGGATTGATCTGGCTCAGGAGAGGGACTAGCGGAGGGCTCTTGCGAATACTGTAATAAACCTTCTGGTTCCATAAAACGCTGGGAAACTCCTGAGTAGCTGCAGAATTGGCGGCTCCTCAAGAAGGGCTCAGCTCCATGAGTAAGTAAGTAAGTTGCTTTCTCTCGAATGCCTTTGCAGAACTACAAGTTACGGAATGATGCTGGGAAAATGAGGTTTAACGCCATCTCCCACGCATAATACGAATCATCTACACTGAATAGTCTTGATTGGTGGAATTAGTTATGAATGTTTAATTGGAAATGATTTGAAAGGAAGTATTTTTGCCTTAATACAACCAGCACCATTCCGGAATCTGTCTGTAGAGAGTGAGGAAAACTACGAAGGAACTCAGCTAGAATTTTCGGTGCTCAGTCAAGATTCGAAAGAAGCACGACCCGAAAGCAAGTCTAGAATGTTGCCTCTAGATAAGCCTCTCGATGGGATGTGTAGCGGATAAATTACTAAATTTTCGTGAAAGAAATGGTCGTGGATGAAGTATTAATTTCGAAAATTTTCTGTGGAGACTGACACAAACCATGAATATTTTCAGTCAGGATACCAGATATTAGGAGAGAGATTTGAAGTTACAACCGCCTGAGTAAACGCCCGTTAATTCGAAATAATTTCCGGAGACGCGTCATCAGGATTAAGCGATAATCCGAATTGCCGAAGCAAAAGTTAGCTTTAAGGGACAAAAAATATTGGAACAAAAAATGAAAAAAAATTAATGACATAAGTAGAAAAAAAGAAACTCCGTGACCTGTAGTCCGCAAGCGAACTATATCTACCGAGCGACCGCCGCTTGTCGGCGAAGTTAATGCGAACTTTTGCGGATAGAGGGTGTCGCGTGGTCAGCGCAACGAATTTCCACGGCCATTAATTTCGGTGTTCTAGACCGGAGCCGCTATTTGCTTGAAATACCTCCTGAGTTATCCTCACAAAGCTGAGTGGACCCCGTTCCAGACCAACTACTTCTCAGAAACTCTGGTACCGCCGAGAATCAGACACTTACCTCTGGATCTGTAGCCAGGAACTCTGATCACTAGACCACAGAGGCGGTCTAAGTAGTGCTGATGAAAACAGATAAAATATGTATCACTGTAGAACCTGTATTTAAAAACTACAGAAAGACAATACATTTATTCATCGATAGAAGTCTCAGAAGTTGTACTTTTTTTTAACTGTCTCACGTTTTGTCTGAACAGACAAGTGAGTCATCTGCCTTCCTAAATGCCGTGTGTCTTCTAAAGTATTTATATGTACTCAACTGTGAAGATAAATTTTCATTTTTCGATCCGGATTAGCGAGTGTTTACTCTAATAAGATACAGTTCCCTGAAATTGAAGATGAAGGCGTCTGATTTCCTTGTAAATGTTTTAGGTTTTCCATAACTGATTGAGATCATTTCCCCATGATTTCTGGATCTACTACCGAATTTCATATAGAACACAGCACTGCAGCGTGAGCTAATAATGACGTCACAATTGAAGTTCGATTTACTTGACACAACAGAGCACTATCTTACCGGCTGTGTAGGGAGACATTGGATCAGAACTTGCTGCATTTGAGGTTCTCTTAGCGGCAACTATGAACAGTACAATCTTAACGGTATGTTACGTCCCGTAGTCCGGTAGAAATTTATCAAAATTTCGGAGTAACGTACTGTCTCCATCTTCAAGGTCCAATAGTGAGTGAAAAAGAAAAACCAATCAAAATAGGAGCGAACAGTAACTATGTTTACATACTTCTCATACTTCGAAGATGGAGGCAAAACGTTACTTCAGAGCTTCTATAAATTTCCACGTAACTACACGGAGTCACTTTCCAGAAGATAGTAACTCTTCTTATATCAGAAATTTGTCAAAAGTGTTGGATAAGAATGTTTGAAGAAGCGGTCTTGGTACATTTAAATACACTATACTCTAGCGTAAGTCTGGAAGAATATAAGAACCTATGAAATCATTTAAGTAGCCTGCGGACGGGTCAAGAATCGAATCCCGCACTCTCCGGAGCAAGAGTGTTAAAAACTGTTAGTCCTACACAGATTTGGAAAATTGAATATGGGTGCCAATAAAAATAATTATAAATATACGACGAATTTTTTCCTATTTATTTTATTTTGTTGTCTCAAATATCCACACATCTGAAATCTTCCATATTATTAATGATCTACCAGATTATACGCTGCTACATCTAGGAGGACAATTATTTTTTCAGTTACGCTCAGCGGATTCTTAAATGTTGCAAGAAAATATGGCACAATAACTGAAAACATTTTTCACAAATTTTGTCTAAAATTTTCTTTGAGGACATATCACATCTCGAGTGGCAATCCTCGCGGACGGAGAGCACTGTATTTTAAATGATATTTCCGGTATGAAGATCTTGTCCCCTGTGGTATTTTCGAAATAGAATACAGTAACTTTCTACCGATGACGTAGCGATTTACGTAATTATCTGATGATGAGATACCTTCGAAGATGTTCAAGACACAGAATATCCCATTTAATTGGTAGCTGCGACAAAAAATCTCGCTCCAAATACAACCAGAAGCTTCGTGTCTACATTTTGCATATGCGATGTAACAAAGTTTTTGTATAATTCGTAGTACTCAAAAGAGTGAGATCGAAATAAGACTCTGTTATTCCATTTAAATTATGTACACACGAATCAGTGAAATTACGTTTACTCTTGCAAAACTGGCGCTACGCAAACATTCTTTAGCAAGCTTTATCAAGCCTCTAAAGGAATTCTTCTTATTTCATGTATTTGTACAATAAGATATACAAACATTACTGCAGAATTCCCCCATTTAAATTTTGACTTATATCGATTTCATCTTAGTGAGTCGTTGTAGATCGCCTTCAGAAGCCAACGCCATGCAGTGATGACATCTGTTGATAGAAACACGCATAAGCTTCCATTCATATCGATCTGCATGAGGGGTCGATGTTAGTTGGAAAGCTCTCCGATAGATGGCATAGCAATGTTAGTGGATTCGCAATCGTGCCGGTATGCTAATTCCAAGAACATTAACTTTTTTTTTATATACTTTAGATCGCTTTGTATCAAATTCAATTACGTAAAAATTCTAAGAATTCTAAACTACGCAACGAACAGTAATGGTTCATTAATAGTGGACAAACTGAAGTCATTTGTATTCAAAAGGAAAATGTCTCAGTGATTTTGACATTAGTTATATTCAAATGGATTTGCTTTTATCAAAGCATGGTCTGTAATAGATCTGAATATTGCACGGGTTGAGTATTACGTCTGCTGAACACAGCTGGATGTATTCATGTATTCTTTTCAAGAAGACTCGAATCACTGACTGCTCTGGAACAATGAAAATTGGGGGTATTGGTTTGGTTTTCAGATGCGCATGAATCGCGAGGCATAAGCAACTTGTCGCGCGGTAAGATTCTGAACAAAACATCAGTATTTTACTGTCAAATATTTTCTTAATCTTTTGAAAACCAGCCCGACGCTATACCTCGATACTGAATACGTGTTTAAATAACGTAAAAGAAAAAAACAAAGTAAATATGTCCCTGTGACAGGCCGTGCAGGCTCATAGGGTTGTGAGATGTCGAGACTCCCACATATTCCAGACAATCGGCTCACAGATGTCGGTAAAGTTGTCAGCCCTACGCACTGGCCGTCCTTTACCTCCAGGAAGATTCCTGGTACTCGTTTTTGTCAAAGGCTGTGTCGACCCCAGGACCACAGTGCGGCTGGAAGGATTAGGTCAATTATAAAATTCAATGACCTCATCTATGCAATTCTACATACAGCAAATGTATACATGTATTCGTACCGGATTCAACTGGCTTCAGATAGAGATATATGTCAGTTTTGGTGAATGAGATAATGAACGTTCGGGTTCTGCAAATGGTGTAATTATTTGTCATCCACTAGTAGCGTAGTTGACTGGGACACAGTGCTACAAGGCGGAAAGTAGTGGGTTCGATTTCCGATGTCGTAATTCGATTTTTCAATTGACCTAATTTTTCCAGCTACACTGTGTCCCTGTGGTCGACTCAGCTTATAAGAGAAATAAGCACCAGGAATCTTCCTGGAGGATAAAGAGTGGCCGGCGGGTAAGGCTGACAACCTCACCGCCATCTGTAAGCCGACTGTCTAGAAAATGTGGGAGCCTCGACGTCTCACAAACCTGTGGGCCTCCACGGCCTGTTACAGGGATAGCTTTACTTAACCTCACCGCCATCTGTTAGCCGACTATCTAGAAAATGTGGGAGCCTCGACGTCTCACAAACCTGTGGGCCTCCACGGCCTGTTACAGGGATAGCTTTACTTAACCTCACCGCCATCTGTTAGCCGACTATCTAGAAAATGTGGGAGCCTCGACGTCTCACAACCCTATGGGCCTCCACGGCCTGTTACAGGGATAGTTTTACTTAACCTCACCGCTATCTATGAGCCGACTTTCTAGAAAATGTGGGAGCCTCGACGTCTCACAACCGTATGGGCCTCCACGGCCTGTTACAGGGACAGCTGTACCTTACACTACAGGAGAACTGCAGCGAGATGTACATTTCCCACAGACTATGAATGCTGAGAGCTGCTCCTTAGCTAACTGTTGATTTCAAATGAACGTGTCAGTGTTGCCCGTAGCAACGGATCAGTTCCTAAATTTAAATCTGCCAACAAAAATGAGTTAGCTTGAAATGACAAGCAACAATTATTGTGCTCCGCAAAATGTACAATCGATTCCTTCAACAAGCTATTAGCAGCAACCACAACAACAATATAAACAGAAGCCATATACATACAGGGTGACATCAGCTAGCGAACAAGAATGGGACACAGGTACAGTAAATGTAAAGGAATGGCAACAAGTGAAAAACAACAAAGGACGAAAAATCAATACAAGGCAAACATATATCTCAAATACAGATATAATAATGAGTAATAAATTTAATCCACTGCCAATTGAAGAAAGCCAACCCAGAATACAAAACTCCAAAACCCCACCGATATTTATATATGGGGTAATAAACCATAATAAAATGGTAAATAAATTGACAGAAATTATTGAACAAGAGCAATATTCTACTAAAAGTATGGCAGACAATAGTATAAAAATTAGTTGCACTACATCCGAAACATACCGGAAACTGGTAGCATTCCTAAAAGGGAACAATAGTACACCATGCATATCAACTTAAGGAGGAGAGAGCGTACAGGGTGATCATAAAATATTTGCATTACTCAGTAAATACAAAAGAAATCGAAAATCAGTTAACAAAGATGGTACATAAAGTCAAGAATGTCATCAATGGCAGACACAGAGTCACAGAGCAACCACTGAACATATTCTTTGTTGACTTGGAATCAGCAAGTAACAATAAAGGTATTTATAATGTTAATATGATACAAAACAAAACAGTTGTAATAGAACCACCACGAAGGAATAAAGGACTAACACAATGCTTTATGTGTCAGCAGTACGGACATACCAATACATACTGCAATAGACCCTTTGTTTGCGTAAAGTGTGGAGGCCCACATAGTACCGGAAGTTGTAAAAAACCAAATACCCTTCCTGCTAAATGCGCCCTATGCGATGGCTCGCATCCAGCAAACTACAAAGGATGTGAGTTCTATCACAGCCTCATCAAAACAAATAACGCAAACAGACAAAATGTTCAACGAAACCCTACAGTAAACATGCACAATCCCAATTCCCTAGCGAGACCCAAAATACCTAAACCAACAATAGACAATGCCTACAGAAATGCTAGTTACGCAGATATAACACGAGGAATTACGTATAACAACCAACAAGAAAAGACACCTCACCCATAACCTTAAACAGGTTTCTTGAAGAATTCAAGAACATGTTCAATCAGCTTATCCAGCAGAATGCTATGATACTGAACCTGTTATCAACTCTACTAACTAAAACCAACAATGGCTAAGTTTCTAAAAATAGCCCTTTGGAAGGCCAACGGCCTACTACAGCATAAAGATGAAATTAAAACATTTCTGGATCACAATGCAATAGACATAATTGGTAAGTGAAACCCACTTTACTGACAGAAAATACTTCAGGATACCCCATTATAACTCATACTGTGCTAGTCACCCAGAGAGCACCGCACACGCAGGCACTGCAATTTTTTGTTTCCTTTTTTCCTTTGCACTACAGCCCCAGTGGGCCTAGGCGTACCTCCATGAACTTCTCCGTTCACTTCAGTTTTTATAGATCTTACACATTCGGTAGGACTCCTTGGGCGGGTGATCAGCTCGTCGCAAGGCCTCTACCTGTATACTGTAACCGTACAATGCAAAGGACTACAATGTTTTGTTCACATGTGTCGGTACTTGTCGCTACATCAAAGCAGAGGCAATACCTCACACCCCACTCCAACCAGAGGGACCTGAACCCTTTCGCAGTTCCGAGATGGTAAAGTTTATGATGGGCCACAATCCCCGGACTAAACCCAAACCAGCCCTACACTCTCCCTACTTTTAGAAAGAGCCATATGTTCGAATAAAAGAGAAATCTGTCCAAAAGACGTTGGAGAGAACCTTTTGTCACGTAGAGAGAGGTTGCCCTCTAACGGTCATAACTCGCCAAATGTTAAAACCTGCTTTTAGAAAGGAGCGGCGAATTGTTTCATTAGTAGAGGAAAGGGGCCAATTTGCAACACCTGATTTGTCACGGACCTACCCTTAGGAGACCGTTAGATCGAACCCTCTCAATCCACCCCGGGTCAGAAAGACGGTGAAAGCGTGTGAACCCCAACTCTCGCCGCGAAACAGCTGACCATTGGAGGAATGAGAAACTCTATCGAACCCCTCCCCCCTCTAAATCCAGCCAACCCGGAGATTTAGAGGATGGCAACGAGGCGTTCCCCAAATTTTCGCAGTACCTCTGAATCTGCAAAAACAGATAGTGAGTTCTTTTAAAGAGTCTCGTAAGAACAGTTAAACTTGCCGGACGCGGAGCTAGCCCTCTCCATCGTGTGTTAAGTGAAAATAGTGTTCGAACAACGGGTGGAGATCATGGAGAAGTAACAAACTGAGCTGTATCTCAGTGACGCCCGGATTACAAACCAATAAGTTAAGTGGTGCCAAGTGTTTGTGTGTCCAGTTTGCTCTTTTCTCCTCGTCGGAGTAAGGCCCTAAACGACCTGAGCCAGAGTCTCACGCCAACCACGACTAGCCCGATCACCATCAGCTCCCACCCCGTCCACCTTTTCCCTTCACTTCGCAGCTGTATCCACAGTTGCTGGCGCCCATAGACAAATCAGGCCAAGTCCCGGACCTGATACCCCTTTCCATAGTGAAGAGAAGTGGTGGAGTTGGAGAAGCGGTGGAGCCAGGTAAAGCCGACCTAGCTGCAAGCTCCACGACCAGCGACGGCAGCGGCGAGAACGACAAGAGAAAGGAAGGACGGCAAAGAGTAGCGACCAACCGGTGTGGCTAGAAGCTTCACTGGGTGGGACGGTAAGAATACAAACAGAGAAAAACGCACACACACAAACTAAACATCCATGTCCTGAGTGGAAAGGCACTGGAATACTTATCAAAAATAACATAAGTCATTATGAATTACCAAATTAAAAAAAAATCTTCCTACAAGCTACAGAAATTAAGGTAAAAATGAATGCATACGAACTAACAGTAGCTGCCGTGTACTGCCCACCTAGGCATAATATCAAAGAAGATAACTTCTACGAATTCTTCCGTAAGTTCATCGCAGGGGGTGATTACAACTACAGAAACACATTATGGGGATCTCGCTTGACCACAACCAAAGGCAGAGCTGTCGGAAATAATATGAAACCAAGAGTACTCGTTCCTGTCCACCGGAACCCCTACCTACTGGCCTAGTGACGCAGGTAAAATCCCAGATCTATTGGGTTTTTATATTACAGGTGGCATCTCTACATCCTACATGGATACAGTCCCTAGTTATGACCTTTCATCGGACCACACACCCGTAATAGCTACTATTAGTACCGAATTTGTCAATAAAAAGACCACTCCCAGGCTTCATAACAGAAGAACCAACTGGACTGTTTATCGGGTAAAAATAGAAGAAGCCATTACCTTACACATCAGTCTTAAAAGCCCTGAAGAACTAGACATAGCCCTGACTGACTTCATTAACATTCTTAAAGAAGCAGCTCTGCACGCCACTTCAACTCCGACTACACAAACAAGAGGGGTAAATATCCCCACTGAAATAAAAAAACTTATAGCAGATAAAAGAAGGGCTAGGAAGACATGGCAACTAAGTCATGCTCCATCAGACAGAACTGCATACAGCAGGGCCGGCAATAAGCTAAGAGCGGAAATCAAGAAGTCCAGAGAGCTGACACTACACAAGTACCTCAGAAACCTCAATCGCTATGACAACTCCATTTGGACACCAGTGAAGTCAACTAAAAATCCTATAGTTCCTGTATCGCCTTTAAAAATCCAGATAGAAGGTCATCCAGAACAATGGGCTCGTAGCGATAAAGAAAAAGCGGAACTCTTCGCAGCACACTTATCGAAAGTCTTTACTCCTAATGGCAGTCATCCTGATCAAGAGATAGAGGACGATATTACCACATTACCGCCAAATATTCAGACAATAAAACTGTTCAGCCCAAAAGAGATCAAAGAAGAAATTGGATTCTTAAATATCAAAAAAGCATCTGGTATTGATAATATCACCCCCCAAATGATGAAAGAGTTGCCAAAAAAGGGATTGGTCATGCTAACATACATCTATAATGCTATGCTAAGACTAAGTATTTGGCCAAAACAATTAAAACAGCAGAAATTATCTTGATACCAAAACCAGGAAAAGACCCAAAAGAATTATCTTCGTACCGTCCAATAAGCTTACTGTCCATAATAAACAAATTATTTGAGAAGCTTTTACTTCGGAGACTAAATATGGACCTAAAGCCAGATGAATGGATGCCTCCACACTAACAAACACGTAGAATCAAGCATTAGAAGACGAACAGTACTGCACGTCAATATTCATAGACGTAAGCCAAGCCTTTGATAAGGTTTGGCATGATGGACTCACATTCAAGATCAAAAAGGTGCTCCGTATAAAATACTGTAGAATACTCAAGTCATATTTGTCTGACCGAGAATTCCGAACACGAGTTAAGGAGGAGGTATCCAGCAACTTCACCATCCAATCTGGAGTTCCACAAGGGAGCGTCTTAGGCCCGATATTATATGTGCTATTCACAACAGATCTACCAACGACTAC